>NC_081414.1:349435713-349620713 GCF_030272615.1 Cryptomeria japonica
CCATTCTTCCTTGTCAAATATTTCCTTAGCTAGATTCCAAAAACTACCATTGAACCAGTCGGATAATTAAAAGCATCATCATCTTTTCGAGGATTAACTAGTTTGTGTTTAGTCTCAACACATGGAGCCAAGCAATATTTTGTTTCCTCTTCATTTTCCTCAGGTGCAACAACGACATACACACGTCCTAGACAAAAAAAAAAATTAATAAATTATCACAATTTAGAATTAAGAAAATACCATTTTTAATTTACACTAAATATAAAAAAGTTTGAAACTAATTTTATTAAATGGCCAACAAAATAATAAAAAATGATCACCTTTTCGTACAAGGTCTGAAACATGATCATAATCATCTGATGCAAACAGTTCATCATTATCTTCAGTTGTGTTAATCTTATGTTGTGCTTGAGTAGGAGTCAATGATATTTGATTCCAATCTTCAACCCATTCAGTATTCTCACATACATCAGAATCACCTGAAATACAAAACTGACAAAAACATGCAAGTTCCCTTATCCATATAGTCCATGTGCTTGCATTTGAACTCTTAAATGAATCCCATTTAGTCGATCTGCTAATTGTCTCACAATCAATTTTTGGTACAATATTTTCCTCTTCAACTAACCAAAAGAATCGTTGAATTGTAGAGTTCACACTCGATCCAGTAGATAAGGTTGTGTTGCACCAATCTACAATTGCACGTGCATCTTTAAATTTTACATTATCTTCAAATTTTAATTGCTCTCTAGCAAGAATTCTTGTAACACATGCACCAGCTCCATCATGTTCTCCTTTACCATGTCCAGCTTCAAAAAAACTCCATATATGTTGGATATTGTATTCCTTGTGATCCCTGCTTAACCAATAAAACATTCAAGCATTCTTGAATTGTTTAGTACAATTATCTGACCATATAAGATGTTCTGTCATCTGGATTCCTCTTTCTCTTATATTTCTATAAAATATGTTGAAACAATATTGAACAAACTCTGATGAGTGCATCCCATTATCACTCACATAGAAATGATACTCCCTTAGGATTTTTCTATCATCCTCTGTGCTATCATCTACGTGTTTATAAACAATATGAACAAAAATAGCAACTTGAGTGGAATTGTAATATTGAGATTGAATTTCCTCTTGTGGCTTAAGAGTATAGTTTTCTGCAAAGTTCGCCATTGATAGTATACTTCCAACTAGAAATGCATTTCTACATGTGCAAAATTGAGAATCAAGCCATCTAGTATGTTGAGGGTGTGTCACATATTTTGGTACAATCTTACTTTTAAATTCTGAGATGAATGCATGTACACTAACCTTCTCTGTGATTAAATTGACATGCTTTCCTATTTTCCCATCCTTTAAGGGATATTCAACATTCTTAAATCTTCTAACATCCACTAGTTGTTGTCCAAAATCAGTTTCACTACTCTCATGCATACATTCTACTAGTGATGAAAAATTGCCGCAACTAGAACATTGTCCAGAGATACATGAGTGTAAATAAAATAATTTCCCATCAGTTCTTTGACAAAATAAACTTGCTACAAATTCTTTGATTGATTCAGGTAGCATATCAATACCACATTCCTGGATAAGCATGTTACTAAGCAAAACACAACGTATGTATCGAAAAACATCATAATAGTAATGAAATTGCATGTGCATTTTACAACAACAAGAGACTCTTTTCTTGTTAATTTTCACATAGTAGGGCTTGCATTTTTCAAATGATCTTTGACTTATAGTAATATTTCTAGGTAAGAAAACTTCATCCAAAATTTTTCTATAAAATTTAGTTTGAGTTGTGTCTAATAGGTGTTTTGGATGAGGGTCACGAATTTTACACCCCACTCTCAACTTTAGAACATCTCTAGCATTAGATGATACCCTTTATTATCATGCCAAAAAATTTCAACCAAATATTTCACTTCAATATTCAATTTCATATCTGACCTGCAAAGTCTACCACTAAAACTCCAACTTTGGTTGATTGGATCACTTTCAATACTTTCTCTTCTTTTAGCTACTCTAACCAATGTTTTAGGATGCATCTTTAAAATTCCACTAATGTTGCTTACCATCATTTTATTCAAGGTTGCTTTATTCACTATGGTAGTTGTTATATCTCATCGTGCCGCATTCTTATCTTTAGATCGACTTGTTGTACCAATAGATTCAATGGCACTTGCAATAGTAGACATAACATGCTTAACGGATTCATCTTTTTTTGATGGTTTCATATAGATGCCTATATTTTCATCACTTTTCTCATTTTCCACATTCTCATCAATTGCATCATAAGTTGACATTGAATTGCAAGGTTTTTTCGATAAATTTTTTTTTGTATATTCTATTGGCATATGTTCTTAACTATCTCCAAGAAATCTTACAAGGAAGATTATCCAGAACATTTTTTTCAATTTTTATAAAAACGTTTCCTTGATCTTCAACAATTGGAGGATTTTCATTTTCACCATGTTCAAAAGGATTTTCAGTTTCAACATTCAAAATAATTTCATCTTTACCAACATGAAGGCTTTAATTTTCATGGATAATTCTATCAATCTCAACATTGGTATATCCAGCTTCTACCTAATCATCAATATGAATATCACCTATAATCACATTATCCATGCCTTGCAGAGAAGGATTAGAAGATGTACCTGGATAATTTGAAGATGTACTTGGATTTGAGGATGTTGTACTTAGAAAATTCTTCATAATTGTTTCATTCACATCATCATCATCCATAATTGTATCATCTACATCCATCTGATCCCCCAAGGCATCATCTTGAATGTTTGTCTCTTCTATTATTGTGGATCCAGAAGCATCGGGATTATTCATTTGTTGAATCGTCATTCTTCTATCCCTTTGACATTTGGCCTCCTTCTCTCGTTCTTCTTGAATTGCCTCGATGGTCAATTTCCTCCTTTGTTTCTTCTTCTGACATTGTTTAGACCCCATGACTAAAAACTTATGCAATAAATGCCACCTTCAAAAAATGGATCTAAAATTGCAACAAAAGAGCATCCAAAGGACAACTAAATCATAATATATCATGTAAAAACTCACACATTTGAAGACATGTTTTATTATGTTAAATGATCATATATTTATACAATTCCAAAAAAAAAAATTAATGGAAAAACAAAACGGGATCCTGTTTTAGTTAAAAACAGGATCCCGTTTGGTTTATTTTAATAAATAATTTGCAATATAGAACGGGATCACATTTTCAACACAGGATCCCGTTTTCAACACGGGATCCTGTTCTCAACACGGGATCCCGTTTGTAAAAAGATTTTTTTGGGGCCCACTTGTAGGTTCGTAATTAGGCTTGGTAAATGGTTTGGAAAGCCAAACATGAGGCTCAAAATTGGTTTGACCTGCAACTTCAAGACCAAATCAAGCTTCAACAAAAAAATGACTTCAAAAATATATCTGAACACCTAATTTTTCAGAATTTTTTTAAAAAACAAAAACCCATTATAGTACACAATGTCTAGATTCCAAATATATAATTTTTTAAGAGAATGGATCAATATTTTTAATTTTAAAATAATTTCTAATGAAAGAGATCCATAAACTTGAAATAACATGGTTTTTCAAAATTTTAATAACTTTTTTGTCTTTAAGTTTTTTGAAAAAAAAATTATATGGCATCAAACTACAGATAAATATATAAAGTTTAAAAAAAATAAAATTTAAAAATGTTAAGTTTAGGTCAAATTATGCTTGCTGTACATGCGGATTTTTCAAAACAGTGATTATGCCCAATTAAAAAATAACAAAAAATAAATTTATGGAAAAAAAATACAAAAAATATCCTCATCAAAGGTGAGTGAGTTATAGATCTTTTCCCAAAAGGATAAAGAAAAATAATTTCATTTAGGTCAAATTATGCTTGTTGTACACAGGCATGGTATGGTCCTAAAAAGTGACTTTTAAACTATAGGTTTTACTAATGCCTATTCAAACTTCCTTTTTAAGATCTGGGTATTAAAAAAAATTACATATTTGGAAACTAGACTTCATGCACTACATTTTCTATTACTGATTTTTTTCAAGAATAATCCTTTAAGTGCCTCAAATATCTAGGTCAAACGGGATGAAATCGAAAAAAAAGGGAAAAAACTTCCACTTTTTGGCCAAAAAGTGGACACAACTTCTTGCACTTACCCCTTGAGACAAAAATAGGATAATTAAGGTTAATGCATGATGAGATAAGAAAATAGTAACTCTAGCTAAATCAAATGCACGACTAAAGAAACTAGAAGCACAACTAAGTGAACTTGGGCAAAACAAGATAACTAGTTGTTAAAATGCTTTAACACACCCCCTTAAGTGAAACTTAGGGTGAAGTAGAACAACCTCTAAATGCAAGAATATGTCCTAACACCTAATGGGTTGATTAGGTAACCATGTAGAAACCAATGTAATGTAATTTCTCACAAAAAGAGAAAATGAGGAAAAAAGAGAAGGAAAGACTAAGAAGCCTCTTTAAAAATGTTGTTGGAAGTATGTGTTCATATGGTTATCATTGATGTAAAACTTTCTATTTCGAATACTTTTTGGTTGAGAATGTCTATGGTGCAGAGATATCTTATTGTGTTGATGTTGCAGTTGATCTAAAAAGTGTTGCGGACATTGTTCAAATGATGTTTTTATCTTATTTGGTTGTGGTTTTGGTATCATGGGCATGTTAGCTTTATGGTTTGGAAATATCTTTGTGTTCTCTAGAAGACATGGTTTATTTCATAGTTAATTGTGATATTCTATGCTAGACCTATCTTTGGGTTTGCATATGATTTGTGGAAGGTAACTCACTATGTTATGAGTATCACCATAAAGCGTGGAGATCCAGATTATAGTTATTTGTATTGGAGGATATGTTTTGATCATTGATTTCTCATATGGATGTGTATCATGTTAGTTATGTTCTAATGATTATGAAGATCAATGATTTGATCTTTGGAAGATGTGTTTTGGTCCTTTCTTTCTCTAGAAGTGGATCAAAATGCATATTTTTGGTATGGAAGGTATATTTTGTTTCAAATAATCTTGGTTTGATCTTTGATGATCTATCTTGTACATAAGGAATGAATGTGATTGAATTAAGTATGCAATAAGGTATTGATTGTAGAGAGAGTTGGAAGAACAATGTAGAGAATGAGAAAGAAAGTGTGTGAAATTCAGTGAAGAGTAGAGATGAAGAGTTCTGTTTGAATGATATGCAAGCTATTTTAAGACTGTGGTAGATGTATGAGATAGAGTAAAGATAGTTGAGGTCTACATTGTGTGCCTTGATTTTGTTTTCTTGATGTAGAGTTCAAGGACAACTTCATAATAGGGAGGTCCCTCTTTTCAAATCATTTTTTGCATCTTGCTCTATTGGAATGAGCTTCAGGTTTTGCAAATCCTATTTTTCATCTTGCCCCAAGCATAGTTAGCCTTGGTTTGCAGTTCTAACCAATGATATCTTTTCATTATAATCTGATATACATAGTGGATATATTTTGTGGGCAGGTGCTCACCATGGTTTTTCCTGGTCTAGGTTTTCCACATAGAAAATATTGGTGTTCATGTGTTTTATATGTGTTGTTGATTAATTGTTTGTGTTGCATTAAATTTATATTTGGACTAATTCAACCCCCCTCTCAATCCTTCCTTGGGTTCAATAAATGTCCCTCAAAAATAGGAACATGAAGAACATTCTCAAAGCACAAAGAATTTATAGATAGCTATCGAATAATGATTGCTATAACATTGAATGAAGAACCTCCTCTAAAATCAAGATGTTGGTTAGGATCAAGAACACAAGAATCTACATGAGTTCCCCCAATGACACTATTCAAACAATTAGATGGAAAACATCTGGTAATCAAAGACATAGATGGCACATGAATTTGTATGAATGACCCCAACAATACTAATCAACCATTCAAGAGTAAATTGCTAGTAAAAAATATAGGTGCCAATAGTCTAAAGGACTAGTCAAGTGACCATAAGTCACCTATATAAAAATAGAATGCAAGACTGTCTATATGGTAAAATCTCCATCTCACCAAAATACAACCATTGCATCTAGATAGTGCATAGGAACAAATACTAAACATAGCTCACTCCAAATTGAAGCCAAGGAAGCATTAGCACCAATAGTAGAAACCCATCCATAACGTTGACAAGGGAGAGAGATGACAGGTCCATTGCAAATATATGTTACCAAGAAATGAATGAAGGAGTATCTGAATGTGCATAAGAAAGAACCTATAACTGAAAAAGGGTCTGCAACAAATGAACACATGCATGGGAAAAATTTCTTTAAGATTCAAGGTTGTTGTGGAGGGACACTCACCAAACAAAGGAGTGATGAAAAAGAAAAAGGCACTACACAAACCACCATGACAATTTATATTATAGTGTATGTACAAAATAAGGTAGAACAGAATGTACATTATCTCCCAAAATGATACACAAAAGTGGCACTTCATCTCAATGCATCTACAAATAAAGAAGTGAATGAAAATGATTTTCAAAAGGCCCAAATAGGAAAAAGTGCTAGAAATACATGTAGAACAACTTGAAGTAAGTCATCCAATGGAAAAATAAAATTTTCAAGAACCAAAATGACCAAATAATCAACCATAAAGTTAAAACACAAAACACTAAATAAATAATACCTAGAGGGAAAAATCTAAAAGCAATAGTAATAGATCTAGAAATAGAACACTAAATCATCTTTCCAATGATATCTAATTTTTGAAAAATAAATTTTGTATGTGCATGTTATAGCCTTGAAAGCATGAAAGAAAAGGTTGAATATGGAGGCCTTGTATTGAAAATTTATGTAGAATTTGATAAAATCACCTGTAGATTTGGAGCGGTATTAGAACCAACTTTCTGAAAATGTCATGTTTGTGTAATTTCAACCCTAGAGAGCCTATAACACTTCTAAATAAGGAAACTCACAAAACTTGAGAAAGGTTTTTCTAAAACTATGCTCTAAACTCATATTAAATTTTGTAATAGAATCTTACAAGATCAAACAACAAATGTGAACACCTTCCACAAATGAGATTAGTAATAAAAGTATGCCATATTCCCCAAAAGAAAATATTACGGAATGAATAACAATTTTATAATGATGTTCTTATAAAGAAAGCATAAATATGCCTTAAGCCAAAAATAGGAGAACTAAGGTGAATGCATGAGGAGCTAAACAAAGCTCAACTCTAGCTAAAATAGATACACAACTAAAGCAACTGGAAGAACAACTAACTGAACATAAGTATAAAAGCATAAATAGTTGTTAAAATGCTTTAACAAAATCCACATTTAAGGCATGGTTACCTCTATACACTATTGACTTTCTTCTAAAAAATTGAGCTTTCTCAAAAGTGACAAAGATTGGACCTTTCAAACATATAAGGAATTACTTTCAAATCATAGATAAACAATTGGCCTTTAAAGCATGTGTAGTCAACTTTAGTGGAGTCTTCAATCACCCTCTACAAAGTATAACACACAATAGAGTAGATGGTGAAAATAAATGTATGGTGAAAAATAAATATAAAAGGTAAAATCTTGAGAGCCAATAGACTTATGCATTCCATAGGTCATCTGAACAAAAACTTCAATACTTGTGTTGGTCCAAAGTGTGCTTCTTATTGTGAAATCTCCAAGAAATTAATTCTAGAAAGATAACAATTATAAAGACTCTTCAAGCGTGGATCCCATCTCTACAAGGACAAAAACCTATTGTTGGAGAGACCCACAACTCCAACGGAAGTGTATGACTATTAGCATGGAAATGAGAACAATTTCCTCCCTATCTCAATCATTATTTCAAATTCTTGGCAACTAATCAATAATAGAATTGTGTTGGTCTTAATCTACTAAACAACTAAGCTATCATTTCCTTTCGAAGATGTCGCAAGTGATATGTAGATCCCTATTGACAAATTTTTTAGCATGAAAAAACTAAAATTAATTCCTCAAATGGTATAAAACCATCAATATTTCTAGGCTAAACTATGCTTATCAAAAAGATTTACCTTGATTGTGAGCTTGGATAGAATATTATAGTGAGTAGTGATAATACAAAATAGCACAAATAAAATCTTAAACTAGTTATAAAGAAACCTAAGAGATGCCTAAAATCTATGCATTCAACCTCACAAACTATAAGACATTTCCTATATGCTTATTTTCTTTTAAAATCATTCATTACATCTAGATAAAAATCTTTAAACCCTATAATATATGACACATAGAGATAAAAATTAAGAATCAATTATAGAATCAATCTATGATGAACTCTTAATTAGGCTAGGTGTGAAATTCTAAGAAGGGTTTTACTAGCATGGATATGATATTACGTTTGGAGTAGAAAATATTATAAATAAAAAACCAAATATTTGACAAACTAGTAGCATACATAATAAGGAAAATGATCATCTCAAATAGTATATTATAATTTATAAATTAGACTTTCATATATAGGAAAAATAGTGGAGGAGATTTGGACACAATAATTGACTATCCTTCCAAAGATTAAACACTTGTTAACTCACTTGTAAAGTGATCTAGTTAGTAGCCACTATGTATGAAAGAGGTGTCTCACAAAGTGAGTATACATGTATCAACCACATGAGGTTCAATATAAATCTCTAAATAACATATATTTAAACATGGAAGAGCTACCTACAAAATGGGACCTATATCAACCATAGAGAAAACCTCCCCAAAAAATGGAAGGATGTGGCCCTATTGTTGATGAAATTATTCACCTTGGATGGGCATTACAAAAGATTTCACATCCAGTTTTTCCATATGCTAAACCACCTAAGGATATGGCATTCAAATTAATTTCACTTACTGGGTTTGTTATTCATTATCTTAATATGTTTCTTGAACAAAAGCTAAAAATTTCCTACCCCCTCTATCAGGGTTAGATTCTTAGACTTTATAGTTTTCACCTTGCGTTAACCCCTCTCAGTGGGTCCCTATCAAATCGTCCTAACTCCTTTCCATAGCCAAATTTGGTGATTGAGATTTTTGGGGACCCTATGGTGAAAACCAACCCCACTATTGGTTCCTTTTCCAAATCTAAGCTTGTCCCCATGTGCTTTAACCCATTAGAGAAGTGAAGAAGAATCCCTTTTCTACTCCACCTCCTATGAAAGTGGAGGTACTGGGGTCAAGAAAAAAGGAGAAGATTGAATATTCAAATTCTTCTTATGGTTTGGAATACAAATTCTCTCCTAAAGCATGTGAGGACGTTGTCCCCTTCCTCCCTAATTAAGAGACTCTTGACCCTAGGAAGAGACCTCTTAATTTACAGTCTAGGATTTTAAAGTTGGAGGAGAATGTGGAGCAACATGAATTGGTGATTAAATGACTCCTTTGATAGTTTGGCATGGCTATTAGGAAGATTAATAAACACAAGGATTTGATAAAGGCTAGGGTGAGAGGGGATAAATGGGTTATCAAAGTAAATGATGAATACGTTTCGAAAGAAGCAAGAAACATAGCCAAAAATTTGGAAAATTGGGAGAACTTTGAGGTGATGCTAAAAGAGCTTTCAAAGAACATGTTTTGGAAAAATGAAGACAAAATTATTTTTCCATAATTAAAGGAGAACCAAGAGATCCTTAAGGGTAAAATTGAGGAGATCTATAATTGAATATAGTCGAGATGGTTCTAAAAAAATTATCCTCTCTGAAAGCTATACATGAAGGAATTGACCATATGAAAGTAGAATGAAAGAGACACATTATGTCCCCTATTGTTTCGATGAAACCCTCTACTTCCATGGTCAAAAACTCCCCATACTTTGGTACTCCAAATGCTACAAAGGACTCTTATTAAAAAAAATCTCTAATAAAGTCCTTGGTTTATGTAAGGTTTGGCAAGAAGGTAATGCCTTTTCCAAGTAGGCCATCACTTTGTGTCTTTGGTTCTTGGATAGTTTTGATGTAGTTTTGGTTACCAGTTTTGTCTCTGATCTTTTGTTAGTCCTTAGTTCTTCTCTAATGTTTTCTATTGTCTAGTTTTTATCCTTAGATAGGTGTGCATTTCTCATGCATCCTAGGTGGCACCTTTTTGTGGATATGTAATGGTATGGCCTAACCCGCTTTTGATTAATCAAATCTTAAGTAAATGTCAATAGGTCACCCTAGAAAGTGATAATAACTAAATAGTTATATAATGACTCTATTTAGTTAGAACAAGGAGGATTTATGATATCCCGTTTAGAAAATAGTAAATTCAATAATGTTCATTAACCCATCTTGTTTGCTTTCAGTTAATAAGAAAGATCATAAGGAAATGATTTATTTAAAATTTAATGTTATAATTTTTGTTCACATAATATGGGATTGCTAAACATAAAATTTAATAAGAATTTCTATGGGGGCACTAAAAGTTTCTAAAAGAACCTAGTACTTTTCAAGGGAGCATCTTTGATAATGATTACCTAGCCCTGTTTGGCTAGTAGTTTCAATGTGGGTTGAGTAAAAATAAATAAAACTATTTACTCAATCAAAAGAGGGTGTGAGTCTTGGTTGCCATAAATCTAGCAAAAGTTTTATTTTTCATCCATTTATCTTCTCCAGAATGTGATTGGTTTTAAGAAAATGATTAACATAAATTTGATGATCATAGAGATGCCAAGAATTGATTTCTCTTAATTATACATCTATATAAAAATATAATTAAATACTATAAATATATTAATATACATATACCTAAGATATGTGAGAGATATCCGATTTAGATGTTTATCCAACTTTTGTCAAAATCTAATATAAATTAATGAAAGTACTTTTTTTTACTCTTTTAAATAAATATATTTTAGATATCTATACTACTTATAATTTGATATAACCAATTATTTGATAATAAATCTAATAATATACCTATATCTATATAATATATGTCACAATATAGACCCTAAAAAATAACATATTTTAGTTATATATTTAAGATATCTACATTATTTATAATTTTATCTAATAAATTATATAATATAGAATATAATAATATTACTGAACTATATTTATTATATTTAAATAAGTGTTTTCTTTATTTAACTATTTGCACCACTTGTTATTATATTTAAATAATTAAGCCGAGAGGCTTCCTACAATCGTATATATGGATGTCAGCCATCTTTGTACACACTTTCATCTCTTTAATTTGCTAAATTGATTTGAAATCCCCGCCATTTATTAATTTCGTTAAATGCATCTCAAAATTTATTCGAACACAGATTGCATCTCACTAAATTTTTTAATCCCACCGTAAGATAGCACCATAGACCATTTTTGATGATAAACTTCCTCAGACAACCAAAACAGTGATAGTTGAAGGAGGAGGATTCGAAATTGCATGCATTATATTGCTTACAAATCTTTCTGCAGTTTGTATTGGAAAACATACTAGTGTGCTATTGTCGTGCTTAAACAAGGTGTAAAAAAATGCAATTCAATACAATAGATATAACTCTGTCATTTGTGGTTTACAGTTGCTTCATCTTCTTGTGCCTAATTCACCATTTACGTATTGCAGACACTTTTTAGTTTCAGCTTCTTCTCCTCCTTCAAGTTTCCTAGAGCAACAAGTGTTCGACTAAATAGGTATGCAATTTCTCACAGGAATAATAATTTACCATGTTATGTTTATGATTCCGCATCTTGCATGCATGTCTAATAGAGTATTTTTAACTATAATGTCTAATGAAAATCTCCATGCAATTATGTTCTGATGCATCTCCATGCCCTTTTGAAAAGCTCCCATTTTCACATAGGTAGGCAGAACGGTGATCAATAAAACATCACTAAAGGATGGGAAAAAAATCATCTAGATGGAGATCGACTTCCAATCCCTGAAGTAAATCCTTGTGTGTACGCTGCATTTTTTAAAACCATCTGCATTTCCAAAGCAAAAAATGAACAGTTTAAGTTCAACAAGCAGTAGTAGAAATCCTCAACATGTAACAATACCATGTAATCCACGGAAAGGGAGGGAAACTTTGGCATAAAGATAATTAGAAAATGTTATAGTTGCAAACATGAAAGCATGAAGAAAGAGTTCTATAGGGAACAAAGTAGAAAGCATAAAGAAAACCTAGTATGTCTGAGCATATATAAAAACATAAATTATAATCTCTCATGTGTCACTCACCATGAGGCTTTCCAATTCAGGACCCAAGCGCTTCCTAATTTCTCCAGCTACAATAGGTCCCAGGTTTTTCCCATGCAACTTAACATCATCCACCGTGATCTGAAAGAACACACAGAATATCAATATCTCCCAATGTAATTTTAATTGTTAATGAACATGCAGCTACCTACCTCTGAAAGAATCGTAGCATGTGTTGTATCTATGACAGAGTTCACAATATTCCCTACATTAGTAGCAGATGCTGTTGAACCCACAATATTGGTCCCCTTCTTGTCGTTATTGACTTTTGTAATCGGCTTTGGCTTTGGATTGGCTTTCTTTGTTACAAATTTTCATTAACTGTCAATAAATTCACAAACATAAAATTTTCTTTCATTCATAAACATTGAGCTCTACCTAATTTACTTTTCATGTTCAATAATGCAATTTATTAGCAAGTGAATGAATATGCAGAGGTCTTGTTAACATTGCTCTTAAGCTTAGTTTAGGTTTATTCAATATTATAGAAATCAATTTAGGTGTTGATATAGTGTTAATTTGTAATAGTTATCAAGATGGGAATGTATATGATGTATTTGTAAAAAGGGAGTTTATCAATAATAAAAATGTCTAAGAGATATTGTAGAATGAACCCATATCATGTATGGTTAAGCTTCCAATGGGATTAAATTTTGCTTAGGGTTTAATAATAATCGCATTGATTAAATGTTGACTACGAATGTCGAAAGCAACACAATTCATCACCTAACTTTTGTTCAAGACAAAAGCAACACAATTCATCACCTAACTTTTGTTCAAGCCGAAAGCAACATAGTTCATCACCTAACTTCTATTCAAGCTGAAAGCAACACAATTCATCACCTAACTTCTATTCAAGCTGAAAGCTACAAATCTATTCACCCCGTTCCCAAAAATTCGAGTGGCTCCAACACATTCATAAGATCTTAAATGACCTTGAATATATTGCAATAGGAGTCTACGACATACAACAACATGACATCGACCAAATGCGTGAAATCCAAGAAATGATCGATTATTTGCATTTCAAAACATGAGCTCTAGATCAATTCTTTCATGAACAATTTGAAGATGAATTGCATTTAAAAGGGGAGCATGTCACTCAAATCAAAGAAGGATTCTTCTTTTTCCTCAATGAATAGAATATTTATGCAAAGTTGGATAAACTTCCAAGTAAATATGTATAGTTTTTTTATTATAGTTACCATATAACTATAGTGTCTATGAACATGGTCAGGATATGTAAAGGTGGTAGTAGTTTGTAAAATATTATGTAAAATAATAAAAATAGTTTGAATTTTTGTTTTTGTAAATTATTGAATGTTTTTGGGAATTTTAGTATTCTTTTTTCAAATAATGTTTTCCATAGTTTATTATTATTATCAATTATGATTTTTCCTCCTCAGTAAATTTCACAAATTCAATTGAATTGAATAAACATTTCACATTAAAAATTACTTTATAAGTATATGGAATGATAAGTTTCAAAGGTCCAATAATATAATACTATCAAAAAATAATTTCCAAAACTAAATATTTCTCAAATATTTATTTAAGTTGAGTTTGTTTAACTATATCGAAATTTGTCAAATATTAAGAAGCGTATAATTTGTTGGTAAGTTTTCATTGCTTAAAAATAAGAATTTAAAAATATATATTATATTGAAAGAATATTAATAAATTTTGCAATATGCAATTTATTTAAATATAAAAAAGTTACATATAGGTTAACTCATAAATTTTTATTTGTCAGGAGTAGGAGCAAGAGTATTTGTTAGGAGCAGGAGCAGGAGTGAGAGTCAAAGTTGGAGTTAGCACGGGAACTCGTTCAGGTTTGAATTTGTCTCCTGCAGGATCTGGGAGCCCAGGTGATCACCCCCCTGACCCTTTGGTTAGGAGCAGAAGCAGGAGTAGGAGCAGGAATTGGAGCTGGAGTTGACACAGGAACTGGTTTAGGTTTGAGTTTGTCTCCCGCAGGATCTGGGAGCATAGGTGATCCCCCCCTGACCCTTTGGATGTGGCCTCAAATGATACCTGGGATGGCAGTACCAATACTGCCAATGGTTTTTCAGTCACCTCCAAGAAAACTAGGGAGTTTGAGGGCCCCAATAATAAGATTCCCTATGTGGAATGCAACAAGAAATGGGCCTCTCTTTTTTCCTCAAAGCTTAAAGGCAAGGCCATTTCGTCGGTACCACATAAGTTTGATCGGGACTTCGGTGCTTGCTCCATCTCTATTCTGGACAATATTGTTGATTAGAATATGGCTCATATGCATCTGGTCTTGGTTGGAAAATTTATAGGCACATGTCCAAATATTGAAGTTGTTCGTTCCTAGGTGGCAAGGAAATGGAAAGGTAAAGGTCAAACTGATGTTGTGGCTATGGCTGGTGGCTTCTTCTCCTTTTCATTCTCTTGTGAAGAAGATTTTTTATCTGTTTTGGCGGGAGGTCCATGGATGCTAGGAAAAGCCTTGCTGGCCCTTAACAAATGGGAACCAAGGTTTAATCCCAAAGACTAGGAATATAATGAAGCCCCTATCTGGGTCAGACTGCCAGGTTTACCCATGGAATTCAGGGGAGAAGAAATTTTTGCAGGCATTGCTACCTACTTCGGGGACCTGATCTCTCTTGACCCAATGACTGCAGCAAAAAGATGACTAGTCTATGCCAAACTTTGCGTTAATGTCAAGTAGTCCTCTAACCCACCTTCTGAGGTAGATCTCTTCTCCAAGCTCGGCAGATGGGTGAAAAAACTAGAGTATGAATCCATCCCCTTTGCATGTTTCCACTACAAAAAAGTTGGTCACTAGGCTAGACAGTGCTCGTCTAAGCCTAAGAAGGAATGGAGAAAAAGGAATGAGCCACCCCTAGAAAAGGTGGATGCCCTAGCTGCAATGCCTCCCTCGACTAATTCACACTTTGTTCTAGTTGTCTCTTGTCCTGAGCCAGTCATTTCCGTTGACCTTGACCCAGCCATCTCGGACCTTGGGGAGATTGTCGGGGTTCCCTCACTATGAATGCCCCCTACTCTGATGGGGTTTACCCAACCTCTCTTGGATCTACCTAGGATATTCCCATTTAGTTGATTGTTGATATCGATAACTCTATTGAGTTGGATCCCCAGACCGACCCCTTGCAAGATCCTCCTCTCGAGGACCCCACTCCTTTTATTGAGGTCAAGCCCAAAAACAAAAGAAGGAACTCCCCTATTGGCCAAATCACCCCGTCTCCTGGGAGGTCCTAACCAAAAAAAAACAAAGAGCGGATTCTGGATCAGATTTAAGGGGGGTGGGGAGACCTTCTAATGTAGTTAGTAGAGATAGACAAAGTCGGGTTGCCATTGCTGACGGAGCCTAGAGAAATTTACAAGAAATGGGGATGGGATCCCCCCTCATGCTAGATGAAGGTCATCTCATGGAATATAAGGGAAGTAAACCACCCCCATAAGAATGAATTGCTATCTAATTTGGTCAGAGATCACAAGCCTGATATTTGTCTTGTCCAAGAAACAAAAATGCCTGGTAGTAAAGTGGAAAAACTCAAACTGGCGATTGTGGTGTTCACTGTGTGGATGCTGATGGTGCTTCAGGTGGTATCACCACCCTTTGGAATCCAAGACTTCTATGTGGTAAGGTGGTCCTCTCTTCTCCCAATCACATTGCTACTAGATTCTTTAATCTTAAGGATGGATCCTCCTAGATCATTTCTAACATCTATTCTCCTAATGGGAGATCAGATAGGAAATCTCTATGGTCTTCCATTTGCCTTGCTATATCTCTCTTCCCTAATGAGAAATGGATCCTTCTAGGTGATTTAAATACCCCTCTTTCTAATCTAGGAAAATCTGGTGGTTTGCCAATTTCTATTGATAGTAGACAAGACTTGGCTGACATGATCAACTCATTGAGCCTTTTAGATCTTGATCTTATTGGGGCTAAATTCACCTAGTCCAATAGACGTAGTGGGGAGGATCTTATTTAGGTCAAGCTTGATAAGGGTCTTATTTCTCTAGATTGGCTCTGGCTGGCATCCTGTAGACTCAATGCCTTAGCCCATGTTGGATCAGATCACTTCCCCATCTGCCTCTCTGTCTCTCTATTATCTGACAGAATGGCATACCCCTTTAGATTTGAGAAAATGTGGCTCATGGCCCCGAAAATCCAAGATAAAATTTTGGAGTGGTGGAATATTGATATCTAGGGAACGACTATGTTTCATATAGCCAAGAAGCTTTCCAATGTTAAGTCTAATATCCAACGTTGGAATAAGTCCACTTTTGGAAACATCTTCAAAGCTAAAGAGAAGCTCAAACTGGAACTTGCGCAGGGTCAAGAGCATATCCAAGCTTACGAGTTTGATATTGATGTCTCGAGTAAAGAAATTGATATTTTGACCAAATTATATGATATTATCTCCAAAGAAGAAGAATTTTGGAAGCAAATATCTAGAGCCTTATGGCTCAAAAGCGGTGACAAAAACACTAAGTTAGATTTCATATGATGACTATTAAGCATAGGGCTACCAACATAATAAACAAAATTCAAATTGGGCAGAGATGTGTTGATAAGCATGACGAGATTTGTCAAGAAGCCATCAATTTTTTCTCCAATCTCCTTTCTATGGACGATCCCCTGGATCCTTCAGCTCAGATTGAAATCTTGCAGGAAATTCCCTCCATCATCTCTAGGGACATGAACTTGGATCTTACTAGAATCCCCTCCCCTAAAGAAGTTTGCAATGTTGTTTTCTCTTTTGAAGGTAAAAAGGTCCCCGGATCTGATGGCTTCCCTCTTTTTTCTCTTTCAAAACTTTTTCCATATTATCTACTCTGATGTGGATCCTGCTCTCTCCTGAAGGATTTGAATGCCTCCTTCTTGGTTCTCATCCCAAAGAAACCTGGCACCTGCTCTTTTCAAGATTTTAGACCTATTAGCCTTTGCAACTCTATTTATAAAATTTTCACCAAGATTCTTGTGCTCAGGCTTAAGCTTTTCATCCCCTCTTTAATCTCTAAACATCAAAATGGGTTTGTGCTCGGGAGGCAGATTCTGGATTATGCTATTGTGGTTCATGAGAACATCCACTCCCTTTCTATTAACAAAAAACTAGGTTTTCTCCTTAAACTTGACTTGCTGAAAGCTTTTGATAGAGTTAATTGGTGCTTCCTCCTCAGAATCCTCATGGCCTTTGGATTCAAAGATAACTTCATCCAGATTATTGAGCAATGTGTTTCTACCCCAAAATTCTTTGTGTTGATTAATGGATCTACCTCCGGTTTTTTCTCTGGGTCTAGGGGCACTCGACAAGGGGATCCTCTATCCCCTTTCCTTTTCATTCTGATGAGTGAGACTCTTAGTAGAATAATTCAGAGGGAGGTCAGAAATGGTAATATTATGGGCCTTCGGCCCTCCTCTTAGACCCCCACTTGCTCGAGCACCAACAATTTGTGGATGACACCCTCTTGATGGGGAAAGGTTTGATCAAAGAATCCAAGAATTTAAAAATGACTCTGAATATATATGAACACGGCTCGGGGCAAAAAAATCAGCCTAGCTAAAAGCTCCATCTTTTTCTTTAACACCCCCAAGCACAAGAAAGTTAAAATTGCCTCAATTATTGGCTAAAAAATTGGAACTTTTCCTGATTCCTATTTGGGCCTTCCCCTCTGCTAGGGCCCAACTCCTGACTCTTTTTGGATGAATCTTATAGAAAAATTCCAAAACAAACTGGCTAGATGGAAAGGTGCCTTCCTAAGCCAAGCTGGTAAGCTCCAACTTCTCAAAGCCTCTCTTCAGAGCCTTTTGGTTTATGCTATGATTCTATTCAAAATCCTAGCCAAAATTGCGGATAAATTGGAAAGAACTAAAAAAATAAATTATAGATTGGAACTAAATCCAAAAATAGATTACAGCTTGTGGATTGGAATCAAGTCTACTTGCCCAAACTCATTGGAGGTCTGGATATCCAGAATTTGAGAGACTTAAATAAAGCCCTGATGTCCAAGCAGCTATGGAGATGTCTTAAGGAGAATAATGAATGGATTGATATATTCAAACTTAAGTACCACATCCTTGATTTCCTAAACTCTCTGGAAACTTATGAGCTCCCCAATGTAGTTTTTGATTTCTGGATCAATTTATTTGGCTCCTCCAAAGTTATCTTGCATGGTTGTAGATGGATGCTAGGTAATGGTACTAGAATTAGATTTTGGGATGACTGGTGGATCGGTGAAGGCCCCCTATCGGAAAATGTTTGGGCTCCCCCCTATAAAGAATTATGCCTCAGAAAAATTTGTGCTTGGGTGGCTGATTACATTAGAAATGGAGAATGGTCGGACCTCTCTTATGTTGATAATGATCTAAGACCTATGCAACCTTGGTTGAATTTCATCCACATCTCCCACTCTCAAGGGGAGGATGAAGTGTTCTAGAACTTCTCCTCTTCTGGGAAGTTCAAAGTTGCTGATGCCTATAAGTTCATCTCTAGGTCCTTCTCCCCCCCTATTGAGTAGGTATCTGGAACAAACTCCTAATTCCTAAAATTAATAACTTTTTCTGGTTGTTTATGCAGGGCAAGGTCTCTACCATCGATAATCTTTGCAGAAAAGGTATTTCTCTCTCTAATAAATATTTTCTCTGTAAAGAGGTGGAGGAAAATGTTGGACACCTTCTGCTGCCTTGCGCCTATGCCAAATATATCTGGAATCAATTCCTTAACATTTGGAACATTGTGTGGGTCTTCCCTATTTCTACTTAGCGAATGTGGTTTGAATGGAAATGCCCTTCTAATAATCAGGCTTTAGGTGTTCTTTGGAATTTATCTCTTCCTCATTTTCCCTAGGGCATCTAGAAAAAAAGAAATAATAAAGTTTTTAGGGGCTTGGAAACTCCTCCTTTTGTTGTGGTTGTTAGAGTACACAATGCTATCAAAGAGAACTTTCTCCATGCCTACCCCAGCAGAAATAATGACTCCCCCATTCCCACTCTCCAGGAGGATTAGGATATTATCAATCGGTGGTAAATTGATTAGAACATTGACAACCCAGTCCACAAAACCAAGTAGTGCATACATAATGTTGAATGGCATCCTCCCCCTATGGGCTGGATCAAAATCAATGTAGATGGGGTGGCTAAAGGAAATCTTAGGCTAGGTGGGTGCAGGGGAGTGGATAGGAATCACTTTGGTCTACTGGTTTTTGTGGTGGCGCTCCCCCTGGGTACCCAGAATAACCACTATGCAGAAGCCAGTGCTTCCCACATTGGGATACACATGGCTAAAAGAGAGGGGTTTACTAAAGTGTGGCTAGAGTCTGACTCGCTAAACACTGTCAACTATTTGAGTGGTCGCACAGATCCTAGCTAAATGATTGCTAGCCTGATCAAGGACTGCCAAAATATAATTAATGATCTAACAGATTTCAAAATCTTGCACATATATCGAGAAGGTAATAAGGTGGCGAATCTACTGGCCAATCTGGCAGTGGGATACGTGGCAACCAACTGGTGGAGTAGCAGGGATGCTTTCCCCAAAAATCTATGTGATCTCACACGTAATGATTACTGCATTAATCAATGATCCCTCATCATGACATGACTTAGTTGATAGGGAAACAGTTCTTTCTGGTTTTCCCTAATCAAAAGTCTAGAAACCTCCTTGGCGAGTGGTTTTCCTATCTCATTGTGTGGCTTTTCTGCTACTATTTTGATATCCTTTCGGTGTGGCCCATTTCCTGCGACTGGTTGGCGACCAGGATGGGAGGGGATAAGAATAGACAAGATCCCTCTACTTGCGAGATGTGGAAAAATAATAAAGATGTCTGGCAGGAAGTCATCGATGGTGGTCTCGTCCCCTACCTGGACTGGCTTCATGGCCCCTCTCCTCTGATTATGGAGGCCTTTGTTAATGGATGGAAAAAAGGGAGTCTCAGGGCTTATGGTGTTGAATATTAGATTGATGAATCTTTGGTGGCGACGGTCACTGGTCTGGCTATGACTAGAAGAAGGTTTTACAGGGATAGAAAAAATGGGGAGGAGGACTTGTCAAGTTTCTTTGACAAAGACAAGGAGCACTCCAGAGTCACCAAGATGGCCAATGGCGGCTATAATAGGAAATACCTCATGGCCCATGGGCCGACACGACTGAGTTTATAATGAGATATATCACCCTTGATGGAAGGTATGAAAGTATCTTTTCCTACCATTTCACTATCTTAAATCATTTTTTCCATGGTAAAATTATCTCTACTCCCTACTATCTTGCCTCCTCCCTTGAGAATATCCTGGAAAAGCACCTGGAAAACCCTAGCAAACCTGTTCTGCATGAGGGAATTATCATCCTTATCATGGAACATGCCAAATCCCTTGAAATTGTGCCCTCGCTTGATGCGATTGGTTTGCAGACAGAGGTCCAAGACATCTCTCATTCGATGATGGACCTGGACGATAGTGGGGTTCCTGTTGATGACCCTGAATATGAACCTATGAATGAAAAAGAAAAGATTGTCACTCCTGAGACGCTCGGCAACAAGAACCCCCCTAGATGGGTAGTGAGTAAATACAAAACCAACAACAAGCTGATCTCCAAGGCCGAACACCTCACCAAAAAGAAAAAGCCGGTGGTGAAGGATTACAACCCGAAGATTACGGACCAAGGGATTAAACTGGACATCCTTGTCAATGTCTAGAAAAATAATCAGGGGAAAGATGGTAGTCTGATGAATCTTGTCATGAAAGCCACCATAAGCTAGGAGCGCTGCTGGAAATGGGTTGAGCATGAAATCGACACCCTCAAGATGGGGGTTAAAGAAATAATTGACATTTTCACTACTTCACCTGAACCCAGCAAGCCAGAAAAACTCATGATCATGACTCAAAAACTCTCTCAGAATGTGGAGGTAATGAAATGTAACCATGAACAAAGGATTGATAAGGTGGAACAATCCATGGCTGAGATTAAGAAAAATCTCAAGAATCTAGTCGACATTAGTAAAGAAGCTATGAGCAACAGCATTCAGGGGCTTGAAAAGATCAATGAGATGGTTGGTGATTATAGATTCTTCCATAGCGATCCAGTGAAAGATCTTGGAGGAGATGATGTGGCTGCTGGAGATAGCAAAACCACTAGACCCAGTTCCAAAACTAGGAGTAGAAGGAGCAACAAGGGTACCTCTAGATTCATCATGGAGGAGCTTGAGGAAATCAACAGGATTTCCATCAAAAAGAACAAGGATCTGGTGCTCTTGCTTAACTGAGAGATATTTTGCTTTGTCTTGATTGTTTGCATTTCTTTTGTCTTTGTTTCTGTTCAGGGTTGCTCCCCTATTTTGTTGTTGTTTCTTGCCAGTTTGGCTGTTGGCCGACTATTGTAAAACTTTAGGTTTTGGGTCCTTGTAAAACCCCGTTTATCCTTATCAAAAACTCATAAATTTTTATTACATGATATAATATACTAATTATATCAAGAAAAAAAATCTATGCAATACAAATTAATGAATTAAAAAATTACTTTAGTACTATAATAAATTGATATATAGATAAATAATTTTAAAAATTTAATTGATTCAAAACAAGAATTTAAATTATTCATCACATCAATATTGACAGTATTGAAAATATAAAGTAAAAAATGTTAAACCATTATTGATAACTTAATATTAATCAAGTTATTATGAATAAAATATAAATAATATTAATATTATATAATACATCTTAACTTATAATTTAATTATTAACACAAATAATAGTATTAACGAAATGTTTAGAAATGAAATATTAATTTAATATTGAATTAATAAACAAAATTGTTCAGCTTACCAATTCATTAAGAGTTTAATTGATAAAGATATAATATTTTTCAAAATTACAAAATGTATGATAATTAGTTTCATAAACTATTGAAATTTCTTAATAATATGAAATGACTAATTAAATAAATGTTAAGATCAATATTAATAACCTCATACTAATCAAGCATAACATTATAAGTTTTAATATTAATAAATTTCTATAAAAAATTGAAATAAAATTTAATTCTTAACTGCAATGAAACCTTAACCCTAATTGTACCTCTAAGACTATTTGAAACATAAAGTTGATCATGTTTCTAATTAAATTGTATGCATATTTGTACTCTACTCCCAACTCAACCCTTTGCCCTTAACTAATTTGATTGCAAACCCTAACCCTTCTAGTAAACCAAATTAAACGATATCCATTTATCACATTGTATACACACACACACACACACATATATATATTTTAAATATTTAACATTACACTCATCATCAACATTTTTCACAACTTTGATTTCCAAGTCTTATAAGACTAATTCATTATGAATGTGATGAAATTGTCTAATTTGCTATACTATAATTTATAGTGCACTTGAGGATGTCAATTGGATAATTTCATATAGATATTTATATTTTTAAACATCTAATAAAGATCGATAAAATGCATACATGAAATATGTAGATCTTTTTGTGAAATGTTGTGTTTAGAACATTTCTTTCGCAAATACGGTGTATTAAGTTTCAATTGACAATATTGGTATTTTTAAAATTAAAATGCATTAATAAGTTTGTTGAAATCTAAAATTTCCTTTAGTGATTCCATGACAAAGAATGAATTTTGAATCAGAGGAACAATGGAGGCAATATAAGAAGGATTATCAAAGATAATATTGTAGAAGACAACATGAACAAATGATAGATGTTGAAAGGGAGGAACAAAGACAAAGACATAATGTGATTGAAAGGCATAGATATCATAGACGTAGAGCAAAAATAGTAGTATAAGAATTGGAAGCTCAGAATAGAGAAGGTTTTAATATAATTGGAAGTGGTTATCAACGAAATTGTGAACAACAATCTCAATCTCATTCTCAGAGAGAGGATACACAACAAGTTCGTCAACAATCATTCGAAACGCAACGATGTCAATCACATACAAACATTCAAATGAATTATAAGAATGAAGAATCCACATTTATTGACTATATACCTCAAAATACTCAACATATTCCTCTACTTGAAAGGAATTTAGGAATGGTAAATAATGTTATAAATAAAGGCAATCCTAATGGAACTCTTCAAAATGATTTGAAAAATATTCAACTTGCCTTTCGACACCAATTAGACAACTTTGTTTCTCCAGCAATGTGTTATATATGTCAAGAATGTTACCATGGCATAAAAGTGTATTGCACTATGCAAGGTCCTATATGTGTTGTTGGGAACAAGGGAATAATAGATTCTCTTTGTCGAGCAATATAGATCCAACACCACAACCACAAGAACTTTCCAACCTTACACAAGTAAGATAAATGTTGATTGCACATGTAAGTCCAATTCTACAAGTCACACATAAAATAAGTGGTCAATATAGGTATAAAAGACACACAATAAGTTTTCCATAAAATATTGAATGAATTTTCAATATTCTGCCACATGCAATCAAAGACTTGCCAATAATAATTGTTCGAGGAAAATATCAGTGTGGTATAAATTATAACTTTATAGTAAATGGGTATGTGCAAGCTAATGAGTCACAAATTCGCGGAAGTCTGCGCGTTGGAAAATGCGCTCCGCAAAACGGGCCCCCGTTTTCAAAAAATGGGGGCCCGTTAATGGTTCGGCCTCCCGAGCCGAAAGGTCACGGGGTGCCGAAGCTAAATAAAACAGGCCCCCATTTATAAACAAAATGGGTCCCCGTTTATAAACAAAACGGGGGCCCGTTTTTTAAAAACAGGCCCCCATTTTGAAATTCTATTTTTACCATTTTTTTGGACAATTTTTCATTTTCACCGTGACAGTGAGTTGACAAGAAGAGATAAAAAATGGGCCCTTGTGCTGTGGTTTCCACTTCAAGCCTCCACCACTATCCCAGGCACACATTCAGTCATCTATTTTCACATTTCATAATTTTCTTGTATATTTTTCTTGTTATTTTGTGTATTATTTAGTTTTTTTTTTTATTATTTAAGTTTTTTTTTATAGTAGCATATAAATAAATTATTTTTTATATTTGTAAATTCTTGATTTTGATCTAAAATATTTTTGAACAGTTAACCCTAAACCGTAATCAACAAATTTAGAAACCAAAACCAAACCTAGATAATTAACAAAATGAAACCGACACAAATAAAAAATCAAAAATGAAATGGAAACAAAAACAAAAATGTTCAAAAATGAAATTGAAATAAAACCGAACATATGTACCTAAATTGTTCTTAATCCTCATTAGGCAATACAAAAGTTACCACTAAATTAGTATAACCTTAAAAGTAATTAACATTACTCTTCAAATTTTAGATATGAAAGTTTAGGCTTAGGTTTATGCCATGTCATGGCATAAAGGTCCTTTTATGGTCCTATTATGTCATGTGATGGTATAAAAGGATCAATTATGGACACAATTTTAGAGCAAAGCTAGATAAGTTACTAAAATTGGAGTTTGGTTTACATAGGTTTATAAAGGAAGCTAATATGCCAAATATATAATTCATTAATACAAAATAAAAAATAGTCCTGATTTATAATGTTGATTGATAATGAGTTTTCTAAATGGGGTGCTAATTATATATACATCCGAAAGATTTGAAAAATATAATTCCCAAGAAGTATTTTGAATATCTTTAGAAGTATATTGGTATATCTAGAATGTAATTTATATTATAAAAGATTTGATATATGATTTGAAGTTGGTAGATATTTTGAGGAAGATTTATTAGATTATGTTATGATTAAGCTAATATTAGAAGAATGGGTTTAACAACATCTTTTGGTTTTAAAAGGTGCACAAGGTTTGAAGTTGAAATCATATTCGATTGTATATAATATTAAATTTTTAAGGAGCTATTTTTAAAAAAAAAGTTAATTTAAGATATTAGTTGAAGCTATTTGAGAATGTGAGATAGTCCTAATGAACACACGAATTAAATTAATGAACCTAGGACAATCACAATGAACATATGATAGTCCCAATGAGCCTCAAATGATCCTAATGAATGTAGGGCAGTCTTAATGAACCTAAGAAATTCCTAATGAGCCTAAGAAAGCCATAATGAACTTGGGACAATCCTAATGAACCTACGATAGTCCTAATGAACCTACGATAGTGTAAACAAGCCTAGGATAGTGTAAAGAAGCCTAGGATAGTGTAAAGAAGCCTAGGATAGTGTAAGAAAAAATCACTACAAAAAAGACCTCAAATGGGTTAAATGAATCTCCCAATAATGCACTCATGTTTATCTTTTTTTGGTCATTTGGCTACCTTTTTTAACAACATCTTGGTGTATACGCCCCTAAGAAGGCCTTTTCCTCAAAAATGTCTTGGATCATGAACTCCTCATGTGCACCAAACATAAGTTGCCACTTGGAAGCTTCTAATGCACACAATCCTTTCAATCAATCTACTCCATTGATCTCTCAAAACAATCTTAGTCTTTAATCCTATATCCTTCAAGACAATAAATAAATCATTATATGAGCTATTTTCAAGAACTCTTGTAATGCAATGTTATGTTGCCAATTTAAGCACCTTACATCCTATCTTGGTCACAAATCCATCTTGAAGCCATCAACCTTTAGCTACAACAAGAGTTTTCTTTCTGAGATACTATTGTCTTTCATCTTTTATACATTATCCTTTAACTTGATCTAAAGGTGGTACTTATGCATAGCATACTGGTTTGAAATTCATAGTTTAAGTCCTTTATTGATTTTTTATGCTTGCTTGCATACACATATATTGCTAGAATTTAGCAATTCTTTATAGCTTCTATTTTAGTTTATTTATGAAAGAGTATAAATGAAGCTATATTTAAAGTCAAAATTGTAAGATCCCCTCAATCATTGAGGTAGAATTCAAAATTGATTTCACCTCTAATTATATGAAAAATTTAATTTGTCTGTACATATCAAAATCTTTCAAAATTTTGCATATTAAACAATAAAATATTGTGATGAACTAGTCTCTAGAGTCTTAAAAACCTTTATTTTCATAAAGTGCCAACACTGCATTTTTTCCCTAAAATATTCTCTTTGATTAATACGAAATTTTAAAATGGTTGCCACTAAAAGTATTAGGTCAGCGAAAGGAATTGGGATATTTAAAAATAGGCTTGCATCACTTTTTTAGCTTCATTGAGTTGTAGTCTGTTCATTGACTTAATAATTAAGTGCTTGCAAGTATGATAGTGGAATTTAGGAATGAGGATCATATAGTATGTTAGGAATTTTATTTGGAATGTTAGTCAAAATAATATTCTAGTTGATAATTATAAATGCATGTGTAAAATATTGTTGAAATTGATTATTTTATAAGTAAATATTGCAAGGTTAATTTTGTTTTTAATTGTTGGCATGTTGTGTTGATTTTTATGTAAGAGTTTCATTTCTTATTCAACTTTGTAAGAGAATTTGTGTATGAATTGATATCTTAAATTTTATAGAAAGATTATATATGAAAACAAATGATTGCGGAGTTTTATAATAAACGATTTATAGGAAATAATATTTTTTGAAGGTTTTGTAAATTATAATCTTGTGTAGATTTGATTATGGGAGAAATTTAATGGTGAAATATGCTTAACTCTTCAAAAGTTTTGATGTTTTGTCTTTACATGACAACCACTTAGAATATAATATGTTTTAAGTATGTCATTTATAGTCATGGGAGATTAGTTTTTTTTTAAGATTGTCTGAAGACTAATCAATGTAATATGAATTGATGGCAATTATCTCAAAACTATATAATTGAATTCTAATAAATTATCATGTACACTAAAACACTAGAAATATGGAGCATCCAAATACACACGTGCATTTTTCAAAATAACTTTAAGTTAAAGTTAACAAAATATTATGTTGTCTTAGTAATATTATTTCCATGCTATATATTCTTACACTAGAAGGAGGATCATCTTATTTCTCACTTCTTTATTGATCTTATGTATGAAATATTTTATATTGATTTTAATAGTTGATGCATTTTACAAGAAATGAATTTATTAAATTGAATATATAATAGATTTATGATCTTTCATTGAAAGTTTTTATTAAGTTTTGTGCACAAATTTTATATTTCAAGATTCAATAGTATGTACATGTATATTTTTTTAAGTTCAATATTATATTATATATTTCATGTGTATCTCATTCAACAACATAGAAATGTTACTATTTATAAATGTTTTTTTTTTTAATTTAGTAAAATAGATTCTTCTTTGACATAGAGTTGTATATAATTCATGTATATCTTTATATATGCAGGAGTTCTTTGTTATCATGGATGTCTTTGACATAGATGAACTATTAGGTGAAAATCCCCCACCACAACCCCCTCCTCCTCCTCCTCCACCTCCACCACCACCACCACCACCACCACCACCACCACCACCACAACCACAACCCCCTAGATTGGATGAAATTCGTTTAAGAGAATGAATTAATGAAAACCTACAAGTGATTGAACAAAACATTGCTGCTATCCAAAATGAGCAAGTCACGCCACCCCATCTTGTAGAGTTTGCAAAATCAATGCAAACTATTGTCGAGTCAGTTAGATCTGTTGATTCTCAATTAGATCAATTTCATAGACGACGACAAGAGTTGCGTGATTTTTATGCCGATGGTTTAACTTATAGGCAAATCACTAATTTGAAAATAACCAAAGCTCATTTATGTCCATATTTTACCAACCCAAAAACAAGAGAACCAATGCAACCTAACCAGAAAAGAATTTCAATTAGGTGGTGTGTGCATCCAGAAATGGCTAGATACTTTTGGGATAGATGGTGGATGGTTTTTGATTATCCACCACATTGTAATTATGAGGTCCCTTTTTATTTTTTGAAGAAATTATATTGTGAGTTTGTAATGAACCAAAAACCAAATTATTTTGATATTAAGTCATTCCAGGGTGTTGGTCGTGGAATGCCACAGCATAGATTAGGGGCACGGAGTAATAATCCCCTACCGGATCCACCCATAGTTCCACTTGTTGCTCCATCGATTCCTGCAGATGTCCAAAATACATCATTCATTTCGACATTAGATGCTTTGACTTCCCTCACAAGTAACCTGAGTGAGCAAGTTGCTCACATGGCATCTGCTCCTCGATGGATGCCACATATGTGTTTGAGTTATCATGAGACATGTGTAGGTCCTACTATTGCTGCAGGATCTACTTCAGTTCTAGATGAGCATGATGTGACATATGATAGTATGATGACATCTTATATGGATTTTCTTTGCTCGGATGTTCATCTTGACCAGGTATAGATATATATAAATGTACATGTCAATCTTTTTATACTTCATTAAATATAGGTATAAACTAAGTGCATCTCTTTTTTTATACAATCTAATACTTCATTAAATAAATTTTGTTTATGTAGATAAGGACTACACCTAATATTAGAGTCAATATTGCATCTACTGGAACACAACTCGGCACACCTTATGGGGTATAGTATAAATTTCTATTTAGACATTGTACTAGATCTTCTTAAGTTAATATGTTATCATCGTATACTATATAAATTTTCATGTTGATACATTGAATGCTTCTTTCTCCAGGATTCAGGTCATGAGGGACCCTCTACATCACATCGAGAAGAGGGTTTGACTATTGTGACACCATCTATGGAATGTATCTTATAATTCTTAAATTAAATATGAACTCTTACAATATTGTAACTTAACTTGAAATTATTTAGTACACATATATATGTTCACTAAATATGATTTCATTAAATGCATGTATGCAGGTGGACACTACCATTAGGATAGGTTATCCTCATAATTTTGATCAGAGCCAATTTGAACACACATCGACATCCTTTGAGGTATTAATATGTAATACTTAATTTGATCTTATTTTGACTCTTAATTTAAGATTTAATTGGACACTTTGAATTTGACCTTGTACAAGAGTTAGCTAGCACTACATTTGGTGTTGATACTGCACAAGATACTGCTAGAGGATCTGATGAGCATATGGTAAGTTTGTAACTTAATTTATGAATTCTACTATATTTGATAAATGATTCTTTTAATAGTTAATTTCAAGTAATATTTTAATATTATTTTTTTATTGTACAGCATGAGACAGGTGGATCTGGACCATGTCCCGGGGACAAGAGAGATACTGCTAGAGGATCTGATGAGCATATGGTAAGTTTGTAACTTAATTTACAAATTCTACTATATTTGATAAATGATTCTTTTAATAGTTAATTTCAAGTAATATTTTAATATTTTTTTTTATTGTACAGCATGAGACAGGTGGATCTGGACCACATCCCGAGGACAAGAGAGATATTGCTAGAGGATCTGATGAGCATATGGTAAGTTTGTAACTTAATTTATGAATTCTACTATATTTGATAAATGATTCTTTTAATAGTCAATTTCAAGTAATATTTTAATATTATTTTTTTATTGTACAGCATGAGACAGGTGGATCTGGACCATGTCCCGGGGACAAGAGAGATACTGCTAGAGGATCTGATGAGCATATGGTAAGTTTGTAACTTAATTTACAAATTCTACTATATTTGATAAATGATTCTTTTAATAGTTAATTTCAAGTAATATTTTAATATTATTTTTTTATTGTACAGCATGAGACAGGTGGATCTGGACCACATCCTGAGGACAAGAGAGATATTGCTAGAGGATCTGATGAGCATATGGTAAGTTTGTAACTTAATTTATGAATTCTACTATATTTGATAAATGATTCTTTTAATAGTTTATTTCAAGTAATATTTTAATATTATTTTTTTATTGTACAACATGAGACAGGTGGATCTAGACCATGTCCCGGGGACAAGAGACCACGAGATGTTATTGATGATAGCACTTAGATTTTAGTGTTTATTTGGCTTTGATATGTACTTTTTTATGGACTTTACACATTTGTTTACACATGCACATACTTTATATATATGGATAGTTGCATAATAGGATTAGATCATATATATTTTGTGCATACTTGATATATTTTGTGCACATTAGATATTATGTGGAGTGAACATCATGTTACCATCTAGACATATATATGGATTAGATATTATATGGATTATGTGGACTTGAAATTTTACTGTTTATTTGGCTTTGATATGTACTATTTTACGGGCTTTACATATTTGTTTACACGTGCACACACATACTTTATATATATGGATAGTTTCATAATAGGATTAGATCATATATATTATGTGCATACTTTATGTGTATTGTGCCCATTAGATATTATGTGGACTTGAAATTATGTGCACATTAGATCATATATATTGACTTGAAATTATGTGGACTTGAAATTTTGTGCATACTTTATATATTATGTGGACTTGAAATTTTATTTATGGAAGTTGTGCTTAAACAACTTTATAGGCATTATGTGGACTTGTAATTTTATTTTTGGAATTTCATTTAAATAATTCTTGTGATTAGATAAACTAAATGTGCATACATCATGAACTAAGTATCGAAACATATCTTATAATTATAACATATTCTAAATTAAAAAGTTATCATTTAACAAATATAATGAATAGAACTTGATTAAAACATAATTATCTCATTCATAAATTTGACCAATAGTCTCTCATTTATGTATATTGTACACAAAATGTAATCAAGAAGACATATCTAAAAAAATAAAATATACAATTTAAATAACTTTGTTTTCATTGATGCCTTCTACTTGTGGTAGACCTGAAACAAAATTTTACTAGATTCATTCTGTTATACCATCTACATCCTCTCTCTTTTGCAAAGCATCTATAATTGTCTCGTGCTCTTCCATAGAGAGAGTCCATAATTGTTTATTAGCAGGCCTGCCACGATATCTATCCAATTTTATATTAGTTGCCACTACCAAATGTGAGTAATGTATAATCTTCTTCTCTAATTCATAATCTTCAAATGCGGGCAATCCATTCTTTCTTGTTAGATATTTGCATAGCCAAGTGCCAACAACAACCACAAATCCTGTTGGATAGTCATAACCATCATCATCTACTTGAGGAGTAGTTAGCTTATGTTTTGGCTCTACACATCGAGCCAACCAATACTCTGTCCCCTCTTCATTGTCCTCTGGTGCAACAACATCATAGACATGTCCTGTGCAGAAAACAATTTTATTTTAATATTTAATGAGAAATAAAAACAAAAATATACACTGTAAGATTTCATAAATTTATGTACTATTTAATAAATCAAAACAAATTTCAAAAATAATTTTACCTTGTTGTATAAGATCTGAAATGTAGTCATAGTCATTTGATGCAAACATTTGATCCATATCTTCATCAGTTCTTTCATGTGGATCATTTGCATCTATGGGTGTCAATGATCTTTGTTGCCATTCTTCAACCCATTCTTTATTCTCACAAAATTCCAAATCTCTGGAAACACAAAACTGACAAAAGCAAGCAAGTTGCCTTGTGAATATAGTCCATGTGTTTGAATTAGAACTCTTAAATGAATGTCATTTAGCTGATCCAATGATGGTATTACAATCATGCCAAATAGGAATACTATCTTCCTCTATCAACCAGAAGAAACGTCGAATTGTAGAGTTTTCAGTTGATCCTTTTGACAACTTTGAATTGCACCAATCTACAACTGCACAAGCATCTCTGAATTTCACTGCATCCTCAAATTTCAATTGTTCTCTAGCAAGAGCTCTTTTTATATAGGCACCAGCTCCATCGTGTTCCCCCTTACCATGTCCTGCTTCAAAAAAACTCCATAAATGTTGGACATTGGTTATCTTGTGAACTTTGCATAGCCAATAAAACATTCTTGCATTTTTGAATTGTCCAGTGCAGTTATCTGACCATATCATATGTTGTTTCATGTCAATTTCTCTTTCCTTAAGATTATCATAAAATACCTCGAAGCAATGTTGGACAAACTCTAAAGAGTGTAATCGATTATCGCTAACATAGAAATGATACTCCCTCAAAAATTTTCTGTTATCTTCTGTACTGTCATGGTCATGTCTATATTTAATGTGCACAAATATGGCCACTTGCACTAAGTTGTAGTATTGTGATTGAGTTTCCTCTTGTGGTTTTAGAGTATAATTTTCTGCAAAATCCACAACTGATACTATTGTTCCAACTGGAAATGTGTTCTTGCATATGCGAAACTGTCCATCAAGCCATCAGGCATGTTGGGATTGTTTCACATATTTTGGAACAATATGAGTTTTAAACTCACTAATAAATGCATTCACACTATTCTATTCTGTAATCAATTCTAAACGTTTCCCCATCTTTCCATCCTTTAGAGGGTATTCTATATTTTTAAATCTCCTAACATCAACCATTTTTTGTCCAAACTCAGATGAAACATGTTCATGCAAACATTCACCTATCGAAGAATAGTTCCCACATAAATTGCAAAGACCATAAATGCATGAACTGGAAAGAAATAATTGTTCATTAGGTGGTTTACAAAATAAACTTCCAATAAAATCTTTTATAGTTTCAGGTGGAACATAAACACCACAATCCTGCACAAGATCATTACCATGCAACATACAACGAATATATCGAAAAACATCATAATAGTAACGAAACTGGACATGATTTTTACAACAACAAGATATTCTTTGTTTATTGATTTTAACATACCAGGGTTTACATTTTTCAAATGATCTTTGACTAATTCGTAAATTCATTAACATAGATTCATCACTAAATTTTTTAAAGAATTCAGTTTGAGTCATGTCAAGAAGATGTTTTGGATGAGGATCATGAATTTTTGATCCCACCCTTAAATTTAAAACATCTCTAGCATTTGATGAAACTCTAGTGTTATCATGCCAAAATTTTGCAATTAATTGTTTAGTTTCATCATTTAATTTCATGTCCGACCTTTGAAGTCTACCACTAAAACTCCAACAATGGTTTAGTGGATCAATATCAATTGTGTCTCTTCTTTTGGCCACTCTTGACAAGGTTCTACGATGTAAGTTCAAATAGCCACTTATATCACTTAACATTCTTTTACTAACAATCATTTTGTCAACTATAGTAGTTGTTATAACTCTACGTGTTGCATTCTTATCTTTAGATTGACTTGTTTTTCCTATAGAATCGATGGCACTGGCAACAGTAGATACAACTTGCTTACATGATTCATCTTTTCTTTTTGGTTTTGCATAAATACCTATTTTTTTCATGACTTTACGCATTTTTAACATTTTTATTAATTGTAGCATTAATTGACATTGGAATCCTAACTTTTTATTATAGAAAAATTGTTTATATAATCTGTTGGCATGTGTTCTGATTTGTCTCGAAGAAACTAACCCATTAAGATTATCTAGCACATTGCTATCAATAGTAAACAAATTACATTCATTTTCTTTTAGAGAGGGTGGTGTAATATTTTCAATTTTTATTTCTTTTCGTATTGGTGTATGAAATTTATATCCAACTTCATTTAAATCAGCAATTTGATTGGCATCATAGTCATCAGGATTTAAAAACATACCAGGATTCGCATCCACATCAACATTTGCATCAACAGTCATACCCGTGTGTGGTTCTACATTTCTTGCATCCATCATGATGTCTTCAATGGTCTCATCTACAACGGGCACTGAACTAGATGCTTCAGAAGCGTTATTCAATTGTCGTTGTTGTGATCTTCGATCTCTTTGGCATTTTGCCTCCTTCTCTCTTTGTGCTTGAATTTTGTCCACTGTCATTGTCCTCTTTTTTCTCTTTTGACATTGCTTAGAACCCATTTTTACAAACTCGTCTTCAAAAAATAATATCTTTTTACTGAGTTCTTCAAAAAATCGTGTAAAAAATATTAAAAAGTACTGCCAAATGACGTAAAAAATCTTTGTCAGTACGGATTTCAATGATAGTGTGGTAAATCGATGCAATCTATCTTTTTTTTTACAGTAACGGTTATTTAGAAATGGGGGCCCGTTATTTAAATAACGGGTCCCCATTTTAATAACGGGTCCCCGTTTTAATAACGGGGGCCCGTTGTTAAATCCAATGGGCAAAAAATGAAATAGGCCGTCGTTTTCGAAACGGGCCCCCGTTTATAAAACGGGGGCCCGTTATGCAAAATTTGAATTCACAACCCACCACTTGCCTCGGGATTAGGCCCGGGATAGGCCTGGGATGGCCACACCTGAGACATGAACCTGCAAATTCAAAGCTCCATGAATGAAAGCACAAATATGGTGAAATGAAATAGTTTACGTGCCTCTAATCAGAGAATTTTATACGAAATTGAAACCTATTTCAGATTATACTGTCTAGATTCTAAATATGTAAATTAATTTAAAAATTGATTATTTTAACTATTTTTCATTTAATTTATACTAAATCAGGTTCATAAATTTGAAATATTAACTAATTTTCTTAATTTAATAACTTTTTTATTTTAATGAATTTTGAAAAAAAAATTATATGTCATAAATCTACACAAAATTCTTTTCAATTTAAAAAAAAAAAAATTCAAAAAATGCTAAGTTTACGTCAAATTATGTGGGTCGTACATGTCAAATTTTTAAAAAGATAATTACGGCCATTAAAAAATTAATTTAAAAAAAAATATTTAAAAAAAAAATACAAAAAAATATTCTCATCAATCTTCAGTGTGTTACAAACCATTTCCCAAAATGGTTTGTGAAAATAATTTTAATTGTGTCAAAAAGTGTGGGTCGTACACATGCATGGTATGGTCTTGAAACAGGCATTTTTAAAACATAGTTTTTAGAACTTCATTCAAAAAGTTATTTTTTATTATGTGGGTATTAAAATAAATTACATATTTGAAAAGTACACTCAGAGAGCTATCTTTTATATTACTGACTTTTTCCAAGATTCAATCTCTAAGTGTTTCAAAATTTAAGCTCAAGTGAGACAAAATCTGAAAAATAGGGAAAACACTTCCACTTTTTGGCCAAAAAGTGGACTCATCTTCTTGCACTGACCCAAATAGAGAATGTGTCTACAAAGCATTAAAATACAAAATTGAGCATGACAAGTTGTATTCAGGTGTTGCAATTGCTCATAATACTCTACATGATTTGGACAGAGATTTTGATCAAAATATCTTTGACAAAATAAGGACTGTGCATATGGAATTTGATTTTGACTCAAATCAAACTATATTTGTTGGTCCAATTGTCGAGATAGTTGATTAAAATATCATAGATCACACAACATAAATGGCCTCAAAACTACCTAACGTGCAAAGATAAATAGAATTAATCCAAGCATGGGTGAATAATCCAAATGAAGATCCTCCCACATTGATTGATTAGCCTACAATTGGTGTATCTCCAATCAATAAAGACACGACATCAGGTTTACTTGACATGGCATTTCCAACTCTATATGCTGATGGTAGGTGTGATTGGTTAGAAACAATAATAAGATGAGTACATCTACATGAGTATGTCACACATTTGTTTGACTATTGGGACCACCGCTTTGGAAAACACCCAATATTTTGATATTACATGATGAACATGATAATGAGGCACAAATCACAAAATTCAACTGTTATATTTGCAAAAGGAACCTTCGAGAGTTTCCTATCATAATAAATTAATTGTGCGAACATATGCAGAACTTACCAAACTCACGAATGATTGATAAATTGATGTGATTTGGAACAACATTGAGAGGAACTAGATCATATTGGACAAAATGTCGAGCAAAACTATCTGACATGCTCCATCAAATAGAAACATCGACAATATTATTTACACTTAGTGTTGCGGACTTGTATTGGCCAAATATACATGCATTGATATGAGGAATAACACCAACAACTCTACGCAAAGCTCAAATCTATTGGAAAGAAAATGTGATCAACTATCCTCATATAGTCACCCACTATATGCACTTAAGACATTCTATATTTAGAAAAGAAATACTAGAAAAGATATTTAATGTTAAAGACTATTGGTGCAAATATGAATGGCAACATAGAGGATCCCCACATGTGCATGGTTTTCTATGGATACATGGAGCACCAAATATGGACAGTATAGATTGGTCTAATGAACAAGAAATAAAGATTGCTAAAAGATATTTCCATGGCATTGTTCATGCATGGAATCTAAGAGTAGATGTTCATCAATGAAACATACAGGTATCATTACAATGAGTTTCAATCATAACGTATGTAATCCAATGTAAATATGATGTTTTTCTACATAGAAAACTAATACATTCATCTTTACTATTGCAAGCATTCCAAAAATTTGCATAGCATCAATGTCTGAAAAACATGAGACAACTTGTCGAGATAGATATTGATAAGGATTACGAAGAAATTCTAAACACAGTACAAAGAAATAAACAATGAAGAATGGTTTGTAGGTAATTACTTTATAATAAATAATTTTATAAATACATGAAATGTAAACATTTGAAAAAAATGCTAAATAATATTTATAAATAAAATTGCAGATACAATGTGCCCTGAGCCTTAAATATACATGGATCAAAATTATATCAAGATATACAGAGTAGTGAAAAGAAATTTGAGCCAACAAGAAATGATGACAAAGTTAATTCAAACAACCACTACATACTACAACTATGGAGAGATAATATAGATTGACAACCGGTTCTCTCAAAACATGCAGTGATAAAGTACATTGAAAAGTATGCAGTGAAAGCATAGAAGAGCTCAGAAAACTACCATCAAATGCTATTGCATCTTGCAAATATAGAAAACCCAGATGATATAGTAGCAAAGGCATACAAGAAGCTCTTGGTTGAAACTATTATAGAAAGAGATGTTGGAGCTCAAGAAACATGCCATATGCTCTTAGAACTTACCTTGGTTGAAAGTAGTAAAAGATTTGTCAATCTAAATGTTTCACGTGAAGTATTCAAACTCGTTGATGTATGTGATGAAGATAATAATGAAGAACAAACGAAATCATTCATTGATGGATATAGGATATGGCCATACTCAATGGAAGCTATCACACTTATTGATGCCGCAAGATCATGGATATATAATCCTCGACGGAGAAGATATAACAAATGAGAGCCTAGGAAAAGATAATCTATTGTCAAAGTGTTTCCAAGGTTTCTATCCATTCCTTCACGTGCATCAAAAAAAAAATTTGATTTCTGTTTATCAGAATTGTTACTTTACAAGCCATTTCGTGACATGGAAAGAGATATAGGTGACAACAATGACACCATAATATCAAACTGGGAGTCACTCAATTATACCCCTTGGCATGTGGAGTGAATAATAACTACCAAAAATAATGAAAATATTAGTGATTCAAAAATTAAAGACAATAGAATCATTCAAGAAAACATGACAGAGCATGATTGGGAAATCATATCTAGCCTACATCATCATGATCTAATGCAACTCTCAGAAATAGATATGTTGGAAAGGAGGGATATTGATAGAAAAACAAATTGGTCTAACGAATATCAAAGTGATGATTAAACAACTCAAGCAATCAATTTCATAGAAACAATGAAAGAGAACATATGCATTATACATGATGATATACTACAATATATCAATTATGGTAGCTTGAGTGAGAAACAAGAGAAAGCATTGAACATAATTATATCGCATTACCATATGAATGAAAATAGGATGCCATTGTATATGATAATTCAAGGAACAAAAGGAACAGGAAAGTCTTATCTAATTGGTGCGATTAGTGAAAGTCCTAAAAGTGTAGAAATGCCTAATCAATCTCCCCTTTTGTTTATTTCACCAACTAGAGTAGTAGCATTCAAGATAAGAGCATCGACTATTAATTCCAAGTTGAGAATTCCAATTAAATATTTTTCTCTATTAGAAGGAACAAGACTAACAACTTTTCAAGAAGAACTATCACATGTGAAGTATATATTTATTGGTGAAATGAGCTTCATTGGAGAGAAATTAGTAGAGAACATCAATTCCCATTTTCATCAAGCATTCTCACAAAATTTTGATCTAAGATTTCCAGGTATGTTCATAATTGCCATGAATTATAAAAACATTTTAGAATGTAATAAATGTAATATCCACGAATGAAATTTCCATATTTGCATTAAATAACATTTAGAATTAGGTTTGTATATTTTTTTTAGTTGTTTCAATCATTTTAGTTGGAGACTTGGGTCAGCTTCCTCCCATCAAATACAAACCGACATATGATAGCAACATATGAGGAAAGATTCTATTGCAAGACTTCAAAATTGAGGTTACCTTAGACAAATTTTTTAGACAGGATGGAGAAGATGTTGAACCAATACAATTTCATTAGCTATTAACAAACTTGAGAGAATCACAACCTACAATTGATGACTGGAAGTTGCTAATGTCAAGAAAAAATAGTAACATGAGTACAACAATCAATGAAGCCTTTGACAATGATGTTCATTTGTTCTCCACAAATCATAATGTTCAGAATCATAACAGGAAAAAACAATATTCTCTCAAACAACCTGTTGCACGCAGCAGTGCAACAAAAGTTGGAACTATTAATGCAACCAAAGAAAGTTCTCATGACGAGATCGATATGGATTTATTGATTAGCAAAAATGCAAGAGTTATGCTAACTTCTAAACTATGGATAGAAGCAGGTCTTGTAAATGGAGCACTAGGTTATATTCAGAATATTGTAAACAAACCTGGAAGTATGCCACCAGAACCATCAACATATGTAATGGTTAAGTTTTATAACTACTCACGATTTTTTGTTCAATGATCACAATCCACAAACAATTCCCATCAGTGTAAGACAAAGAGGTTGTATAGTTAAAATACAATTGAGACTAGCTTGGGCATTGACAATACACAAGTTGTAAGGTTTGACACTTGGAAAAGTCATAGTTGATATAGGACCAACTAAAAGAATAGGAATGGCATTTGTAGATATATCTCATGGAAATTCTTTGCAAGGATTGAGAATAATGCCACCGTTCACATATGATCACTATGAAAAAATGAAAAATGGAAAACAACCTACAAAGAGAAAAGATAAAGACAATAAATTGAAAGATTTAGAAATAAATTCATGTAATCCTTTTCCATAAACATTCATTATTTCATGTGATCAACAATAAATTTGTATAATGTATTAGATTAGGTATTAATCTGGATTCCTTTTGTATCATTCTATTTGTAATCAATTTATTTACATTTAGTTGTTTATGCAATAAGCACCATGCAATACTATATTGTTATTAATTTAATATAAACGCAAAGTTTCAACTTTATGATAAATGATATATAAATAATATAAACTGTCCATAATACTTGTTTACAAATAATTTAATTATTCACACAAATAATAGTCATTTTCCTTATTGAACACTAGATAAAATTGAATGATCTAACCATAGATCAAATTGAACCTAAATACTAAACAAGTTGAACCCTCACACTACAACAAATTAAACTCTAACCCTAAACCAAAAATTAAATAACCCAAACCTAATTGAATATTAAACTAGATTGAAACTTAACCATAATCCTAAACCAAAAGATACCTTTTAAACCCTAACACGACCGAATTGAACCAAACCCCTAATTGTAACCCCACGTAAGTTAAAACCTAAATTTAATCTTAACCTTAAACCAAATTAAACCATAACTATAAACTAAAGTAAATTGAAACCTATCGTAATAATAAATTAAAACTAAATTAAAACCTAACCCTAACACTAAACAAAATCAAACTATAATCCTAAACAAAACTGAACCACAAAACTATCCTTCAATTGAACATTAAACCAAGTTAGACACTAACCCTAAACCAAATCATACACTACACCTAATTGAACCCTAACCCCAAACCAAATGGGGCCCTAACCCTAACACTAAACAAAATAAAATTATATTTCTTGCACTAAAACAAAATGGAACCCTAACGATAAACCCAATTCAACACTAAATATAACTAAAACCTAACCCTCACTAAATTAGGGGTTAATGTTAATCCCAACCCTACATGTAACTATATATCTAATATTATTTTGACCATAATTAAACCCTAATTGAATAAAAATTTAAGTGTCCATAGTCCTAAGTTAACACTAATTCTAATGAAACCCTCACTATAACTCTAATTAAACCTTAACCCTAACCCTACCTCTAGGACTATTTGAAACATAACCTTCATCCTAATTGTAATAAACCCTGGCCATATTTGAACCCTATTCTAGATTCAACCCTAAACTCTAAACCAAAATTTACCATAAGCCAGCCTGAATACTAAACCATATTGAACTGGAATTATGAACATAATTCAATAATAACTCTAACACTAAACCTTTTTCAATCGTAACCCTAACCCTAAACCAAGTTGAACTCTGTCATGAACCCTTCGACTAAGCTGAATTGAACCCTAACACTAAACCAAATAAACCTAAACCCTAAATCAAATTGAACCATAACTCTAACCCTAACCCTAACCCCAATGCTAAACTCAACCAAATTAAGCAATGAAATAAAAAAAAATGGAATTGTAACCAGTTAACTTTAAAATATTATTAAAATATAAACCTAAACAAAATGAAACCATAATCATTAAACTAAATAACATATAACAAGTCTTACTAATTTTAAACTTATTTTAATAATTCATTTAATATAAATTATTTGATTTATAAGTTATTAATTATTTAAATAATTAATATAACATAAAATCTTGTACTTATAAATTAATAAATATTTTATAATTTAATTTATATCCAATTGCCCCTACAGATGCTACTAGCATATATATATATAAAGAAAGCCGAGAGAAATAGAGACTTTCATTTATTAATTTAAAAAGTTAAATATTTAGTAAAAGTTTGAAATGAAAGCCTCGATATCTCTCTGGGCTTTCTTTATGTGTGTGTGTGTGTATATATATATATATATATATATATATATATATATATATATATATATATATATATATATATATATATGTACATATATATATATATATGTACATATATATATATATATGTACATATATATATATATGTACATATATATATATATATGTACATATATATATATATATATATATGTACATATATATATGTATATATGTATATATGTATATATGTATATATGTATATATATATGTATATATGTATATATGTATATATGTACATATATACATATATACATTCATTAGCTAGCTTAATTATACTACAAAATCATACATATTTTTTTTGAAATACAAATAATCATTTTTTTAATGTAAAATCAAAAGTAAAAAAGTATTTCCTTTTATCCATCTTATGTAATAATCGAATCATTAAGTTGTTATTGAAAAGTTATAGAAATAATTATTCAAAATAAAAAATTTTCATTCTCTTCCAAAATAATATCAAAACTATATGTATTTTTCATATCTATTCTACATATTCATTGGATCGTTTATTTTTCATTCTCCTTTAAAATAAAATAATAATTTTTTTGGTATTCCACATAACTTTTGGTTCATTTATTTGTAGCAACATACATTTATTATAAAATTATAGAAGCATATTTTGGAAATAGAAATTACATATTTTTCTCAAAAATATAAGTAAAAAAATACAATATTTCATTAATTTTTCACCACTAGATGGCTTATTTGTCACAGAACATAAATTTAGTTAAAAATATAGAAATCATTTTTTGAAAATTCAAATTTTTTCACTAAAACAAAATTAAAAAGTGAATAACTAGATTTAAATTTATTTTCTCTACATACAGACTATCTATTTTGAGTAATTTCTCAAGCTAATTATACAATCACTTTATCTTTTAATATAAAATAAGATAATATTTTCTCTTACTTACCCTTCTTAACCATTGGATGATTAATTCAAAAAAAATACCATAATTATTAAATCATTGAATCATTTTTTATATCTACCTATCCCTATCTACTATAAGTAATTTTCATTTAAAGTTTAGTAATTTCCCTTCCTAAGGTAACGATTGGATCATTGATTTTCCATGGGTCCATGTTAAATGGAAAATTGTAAACACAACTCTTTGAAAATTAAAAGTATTGATTTGATTTTACAATAAAATAATATTTCTCTTACCAACCCTTCTTAACCTTTGGGAGGTATTCAAAAAATACCATATCAAGCTTATCCTTAACTACTCAAGAAAACAATGGAACACTAGTTTACCATGAGGCATGAGGCATAAATTTAGTAACTTTCTAAAAATTGAAACCACTGATTTGGTTTTTAAATAAAATAATGTCTCTTACCTACCCTTCTTAACCATTGGATGGCTTAAAAAACAAACATACCAAAATTACTCTTACTTACTCAAGATACCATTGGAACATTAATTTAACATAGGGCACAAGTTTAGTGGAAATTTATACAAACAACTCTTTGAAAATTGAAACAATTGATTTACTTTTAAAATAAAATAATATTTCTTGACCTACCCTTCTTAATCATTGGATGGCTTATTCCAAAAAAAATTAATTAGAAACCATTGATTATGTTTTTAAATAAAATAATATTTCTCTTACCTACCATTCTCAACCATTGGATGGCTTAAAAAAATGGTGCCAAACTTACTCTTATCTACCTGAGATACCATTGAATCATTAAATTAACATCACCTACCCACAATCTACTTTGAGTATTTCCATTTAACCATTCACCTATTTATTGTGCTCCATCTATCCATTTTATCCAATGCATCCTCCTCTATCTCATTATCTTTTCTAAATTATCCTATTCATGTGGGCATATTCTTTTCAGGTTCCAAATGGCCTACAATCTTTCGTTCTTCTAAGTGGGTTTGCGTATTCCAATCAGAGAAATCATGTGACAAAAAATGAATAGAGGTAAGTATTTTAGTTCTTTGTTTCTAATAAATTTAATAGTTTGTATTCAAAACTCACTACCTGACAAAACTCACATATGCTATCTCATGTTCATGTAAATGCAAGAAGAAGAAGAACAAAGCAATGGGTTTTGCAAGAATATTTCAATAGATATTTTTGAGTTGAGGCTAGAATTATTACCTTTGCATTTTGATAGATGAGGTTTATTAATTCATAAATCTTTCAATTCATAGTTATTACTTAAAATAATCTCTCAATGGATTGACGGAAGTTTACAAGTCAATAAATAACTCTTCAATTTTTGTGGTCTTTTCCCCCTTTTTCAATCTTTGACTTTCCCCATATTTTAGCTTCACAATGGTAGTCTCTTATTTCCCCTCTAGTTTGGCTTATTATATGGCATTAGGTTTTGTTGGTTTTGTATGTAAACCTAAAATCTAATATATAAATAAGCTAGGGATTAACTCTTGACTATTTGATGAGAGATCATTGAAATAGATCTGATATATTGAATGAAAAACATATATAATAAAATTTAAAAGATATTTTATCAATTCATAAAGAATAAAATGGTTTACTATTAAGATTCTTGTAGTCATAATAAACAAAGGCAACAAATTTTAAATCTAAATTTAACATTTTATACCAGATCAAAACTTGTCTTTTGTTCTACTAATAGTGCTTAATAAGAAAAAAATAGAAAAGGATGAAGAAGTAACCAGTATCCCGAAAAAAATGTTTTTGAGAACAGAATTGGAGAAGGAAGAGAAAATGAGAAAAATCTATCTTGAATTAATTAGAGACCTCTTTACATAAGAGGTCCTCACAGTAAAAAAATTATTTATTTATTTTTTTAATTTTATTTTTATTTTATAAAAAATTTGATGATTTATTTTTTTTATTTGTAATGAAAAATTGAAAACAAAAAGAAGCAAGAAGATCGCGGTTCTGTATACTAGTGATTTGGGCTCAAAAGCCGGGTAAACTAATTGGGTGATGCATTGTACCATCTTGGTAACGAGGAGGATGAAAATCACGGAGGGTTTGTTGTGGCCACTGTAAAGAGCCCTCCCCTTCAACCAAGTTCAGGAATCACACATGCTTGCCTGGATGTGGTCAAAGAAGAGCAAACACCTTGTGCAGTTTCACCTCAGGTAAAACTTCTTTTAGAATCAATAAGTGAGTGAGTTTGCTTTGATTTCATTCGAACAGGTCTTTTAGGTTATCCGTATTTTGTAGTGCTTGATTTATGGTGACTGGTTTATGTGCTTGAATTGTTTTGGAGGCAGGCTGCATATCTTGATAACAACTCATCAAGATATCTTTCTGAATGTGGTCGAATTCAGTGCAATGTATCTTAATTTCGGCAGAGAGTGTTGAAGCTGGGAATTCGATGTGTAGCCTTAATGAAATGGTTGCATAGGAAACCACGTACCTGGTAAAGGAAGCTGTAGTGAAAAGCATTAACTTGATGAAGAACATACTAAAAACAGTGAAGGAGAAAACGAATTGGACAAATCTGTAAATACTGTATTGCAAAGATCATTTGGACACACCACCCGATGGGTCCATTACACAATAATGAATCCTAATGGAACCATCAGGTGGTGTGTCCAATAAGATCTTCGCAAGTACAGGATCTACAGATTTGTTCAATTTTTTCTGCTTCAACGTTTTGAGTATGTTCCTCCTCAGGTTCTTGGTTTCCACTATTACTTTCTTTTTCTGGTTTGCGGTTTCCTATGCTACCATTTTCAGAAAGGATAGACTTCGAATTCCCAGCTTCAACACTCTGCTCTGCACAACCAAATAAGTTGGATAAGAAGATTTCTGTAAAGGTAAGTCAGTGAATTCCTTTTAACAAGTTTTCATTGGATAAGAAAATCGTTGTATTTCAAAAATATCTTTAAATTAACTTATAATGTATTACAAAACATATATATATTAATTTATAATTTTTTATATATAAATATATATATATTTATTTATTTTCCCATTCATATCCAGAAAGAAGATGTAGAGAAAATATTGAACTTATTTCCTTTGCATTGTGATAAGAGGAGGATTTTTATAGAACAAGAAATAGCATTCATTGTATTAGGTTTTAGGTTTTTAAGAGGGGTAATTGCAAAATTAGTCTTTTTAAATGTATAAAAGGGCTACTGTGTTGTGATCGTTAGCTTTTTTTACTATGAGGTTGAAATACTATTCATGGATCTCAAGTAATGGGCTAGTTCTGAAATGGAGAAGAAACTTTACCAGATTAAGAAATTTCATTAGAATTTTAACAGACCAGGAGAAACGTTCATCTATTGATAAAGTGAAAATAGAGCACAACAGCAAAAACAAAAACACATTCAAACTTGAGCATAACTCTGCAAACTGCAATCTAAGTATCTGCAGATTCTGCAATCAATGCTCCAATCTATGGTTTGGAGTACATCAAACGATGTGTGATGCTTTTGTTCCAAAATCTTCTTGATCAACAGCGGCAAAAATAGAGCAGAGCTGGCTGATTCGAACTCTTTCTTCCTTGCTTTGTTTGAAACCCACAATCTTCTTTACACAGTTACTCTAACAGCATACAGCTCCCTGCCAAACTCACTTATAGGCCTTTACTAATCTCCCAAGTAGTTTCTCTGCAATAACACTATCAAGAGCAACAAAATAAACAATATAATAACTCCAAAAAACTTCACTCAAACTTACAGTCCATATAGCTAATAGCTCACTATTCACATTGCTCAGAGAGCTTAAGGCAGCGCTTTCACTTCTGCACAGCTAACACTCCACAACAAAACACAAAAACAAGCTGATCAATTAGCATACATGACGTACACACAAATCAGATAATTGATACTTAAATCCACAGCAACATTACAGAGCTCAACTGGCTCTGAAACTCACAAAGGATCTCTTAACAGAGTTTCTCCTGATCTGCAACCAAGTCTGTTCTCATAAAGGCCTCTAAGAGAGGAGAACACAGTATATTTTTTTTGTATTTGTAACATTAGCTTTTGTGATCTTTAGTGTTCAATGGTTTATTTTAATATGATGATTTAAATAACGCCATTGAATTTTTTTTTACAGTAGGTTTTGAATTTTCATTAGAGGACAGTAAAATGTGCTTCCACTTCGTTTGGAAGTGGTAGTCTTTACAATTTGGAAAACATGCACCAAATAAAATTCAATTTTAAGTTTTTAGTTTCGCATTTGTTGCTTCTTGTTCTCTTAAGTGTCCTGCCTGTTCTTTAAAAAATATTAGAATTCTTTTAATCTCAAAATTTTTATACAGATTGTGGATTGTGGTTCATTTGTTCTTGTACTAATTTTTACGGATTTTTCTGTAAGAAAGATTGTTTCGATCTTCTGACATCTTTTTCCTATCATTTCAAAACAAATTTTGAAGGGGAATTCGATGGTGAAGTGTATGGCCTTGCTCAGTGCATAGATGATTTATCTACTTTTCATTATGCCCAATATTTTCAAAAGGGTTTTAACCAACTCGCCTAGTATCGTCCCCCACAAGCTTGTTGGCAGATGATACTCGATTCTCACCGCAGTTCAACTGAGTTCAGTGCCGTACACCATGCTGCATCTTAAACATCTACTTGTCTTCAAGCTCGGTTTTGCCAGTCTTCAACGCTGCGAATAATGCATTATAGATGCATGGAAAATGAAGTGCAGTTCCAATCCGTTTTTAGCGGCTATTGTTTCTATATATAGATTCCTTGCTCCTGAGCGTGTAAGTCTTCAATGAGTGTGAAGATTGTAATGTGCAGATGCAATTGAAGACGTCTTTATTGAGGCATGATGTAATCCATCTTTCAGTTGAATGAATAAAGATTTATGTGTGTGAAAAAACAATCACGTTTATTATCTCCCTCGGTTTGTTGTTTTCTATATATCGTCTTGTTTTCAGAATTTACAAAAGATAAGAGGACAATTATTTGTGGACAGTTGTTTCATGTGCTATGAGAACTCCACATTTTTTTGTTAATTTAATTACTACATTTGAAAGCTTATATCAGTTTAATTCTACTGTTTCATGTTTGTATTGTAAAGTTTCCTTATAAAACTTCATAATGACAGACACGAAGGGAAATGGAGGATCAAAAGCAAGTATTGTTGGGAATAATCGCAACTACCCCTCACCAGATCTGTCACTTCTGTATCCTCCATGTTGCAGTATACAAACAGTAAAAATAATATAGCTCTTCATAAAGATTCAAATGGATAGTTCTTATCTGTCCTGTGTCGCATCTGAAACCTCACACACTTTTTGGGCACTCTAATAAACATTACTTTATATTCTGGATTGTTCTAAAGACCTCCAATTAAAAAAGAGGCATTTGTAATCAATTATGTGAACTAGTAGAGCTGTTATGTAACGAGAACACAAAACAATCCAAATTCACACACTTTTTTTTTTCAACACATGAAACATGTTAACAAGTAACATACAATTAGTGCAAGATAATAACTCATGATGTAAATTACATCATGAACAATATTGAAGATAAACAAATAGCAATACCTGGATGCATACCTTAGAAGCTCTATGAGGCAGGGTAGGCTTCTTATCCAAAGTTCTTCTTTTATGGCTTGAGGTGCAATGTGAACCATCCATAGTGGATTAGTCCATATCCACCCCTCCAAGTAGATTTTGTGGTCCATGGTGAGAGAGAGACATTGATTTGGTCTACCTCTAAAGACCAAATGCCTAAGGTGTTTACTGCCTCAAGATTCAAGTACATAAAACGTGCCATTCCACATTGAGATATTACTTCGGTTGTTATCTTTCCATTCCCATTATAAATTCTCCTTTCCCTATAGTCCATCGGATGACTAAGCAACGGGGACATCCATCACCAGCATACAGCTCGCCCTAGGCCCACATGCTCCTAGCACAATCTGTCCAATTACCCTAGGGCATCACGGGTATTGCTTGCCTACATGCAACTAGCGACATTCATCCGCTATCTAGGGGTACAACTGATAGTCTACCAAAACAATACACTCCCTGACTACTGTCAATCTTGAATAGATAATCTTGTCTAGAACGGATCATAGGATTTATCCCTTGATGATCACCTCAGATAGAGAGGACTAGTCTACATCTTAGAGGAATACTATCCTCTACATATGTCGTTGTAGGGTCCTAACTCTATCTGTTGCCATAAAAGTTTGTGCTTGTACATGCTTAGCACTATGGAAAGAGAATCCTAATTTGGAAGTAGATATTTTTTTTTTTCTTTTTGGCCTACCTAATGAAGGCTAGGAGTGTACATTGTTCATCAGTCATTCGATGGCAACACCACAAACGTTTCCCAACAAGGACATGCGTAAAGAAGGTATGTTCGCACATTCCTTCCTAAATTCTTTCAGCTATCGATTAGTTGCGGTAAGGTATCAAACATGCCAAGGAAGAAGGCAAGTATGTGCACTCCTTGGCCACCAATTCTCAAATTCTAATTTGCTACTGGCATTTTCATGCCACAAAAGACTCGGTGGTTGTTCTATGATTGATTGCAGCGTGGGTTGGCATTAAGTTGTGTACTAGTGGATCATAACTTAACCAAATAAACTCCTAGAAAGAACTAAAGTTCACCAACTCTTTTCCTTGTTAGTTTTGCTACTAATTCCTTCCCTTAACACATTTATACACTGAATATTCATCATAAAATAAGTACCCTGAATAATATTAAGTCTTTCTCAAACATCATACTTCTACTATGAGGTTTGTAAATTTTTCTAACTACTACCCCTTTTCCTTTATGCCTAAACAAGGTTGTGATGGTTTTAATCAAATATCTTGGATATTTTAAGCTACCATTTACTTAAGATTAAGCCTCCAACAATCATTTACGCTATGTTTTGACTAGTCAAAGAGGATTGTTTAGAAGATGGCACAAGTTATATTTTCTTTTCTACTAGCCATGTACTAAAGTTGTGTGGCAATGTTGTTGGAGGTATTGTGTACATGACCAACATACGTCATGAGACCTACGGGTGTGGTAAGATCACATCCCTTACTATCCAATGTCATAAGAAACTATAATTTATTTATTGGCAAGCAATTTCTAAATCTTCTTTAGTTGACTATACTGAACAATTTTGAGTATGAGTCAGTAATACAAAATTATAAATGTGAGATTTTCTAAAATCTATTCCAATTGCGAATAATGGTTTTATTCCATTAAAAATTTCATAACCAAATTCACATTTTTTAAGCTTTTTGGTAAGAACCTAACAAGAAGCTAATAGTTTTTAAAATGGGCATGAGCGGGAGCAGAGGGATTAGGGTTTCAAACGACGTGGATGATGCAAAGGCTTCAAATTCTGATGAAGATGGTGGCAAGGAGGGCTCAATTGGTTGTATGCTTCTTTCTTCGGTATTACTCCTTTGTGCTTTCCTAGCTCTGTTGTGTAAGGTTTTGGATCATTTGGGTGTCGTTGGCCCTTATGCACGTGTTTCTTACCCTTCCCCTTTCTGGGGGTGCTTCTTTGCTATCTTTTTCCTCTCGGCCTTATCATCCATCGCGGACTGCACCTTTTTGGATGACGAGAGGTCCTTTTGTTGTTGTTGGACTGTTGTGGTGGTTTCATACCAGAGGGTTTTTTTGCAGGGTGTTTTGTGTTCTGACTCTTCTCTGGGTCTTCGTGTTGGCCCTTCCCTTGTGGTTGGAGTGGAGGGGTTTATTGGCCCTTGGCTCTTGGTTTGGGGCTTCTTTACCAATAAGGTGTGCAGGGGAGGGCATGCAGGAGCGGCGGGTGTTGCTGGGGTTCTAGTTGTCAAGGCGGGGTTTCTAGAGTTGGGGTTGAAGATGGTGCAATGGTTGGCATGGGAGGGGGTGGTTTTGCTCTTTCCTTGTGCCTTGTTTCTCTTCTAGGCTTTGCATGGGTCTGTGATTGGAGGTTTGTCTTGCTGGATCTGACCACGCACCCTGCTTGGGGGGTCTCCTTGCTTCTGTCTTTGGCCCTGCTTTTCTTTTGCTTCAGGGTTGCATCTACTGGAGCAAGTTGTCTATTTTTTTCTGAAGAGCTTAGATGCAACCAGAGCCCTCTATGCCCTATGTTTTTTTTTGAAGATTTGATGGAAGGATGTTGTCTCTAGTCCAATCGTGTTTGTGCAAGTTCCATCTTTTGGTTGGTCCTTTCCCTATAGTCTCGATTTTCTTTGGTTTGTCCTATAGTGGGGACCCTATATCCTTTTGAGGTGGAGATGGATGGTGCTGGAGATCACCTCGCTCCTATTGAGATGGAGTTGGGTGCTGCAGTGGATGCCAAGAAGTGCTGGTGGGAGGCTGATGCACCATGTTTCTATGTTGTATGGGAACAGAGTATGGTCTTTCAATTGGCTCCCCTCTTATATCACCTATTGAGGAGGTGGTCTTCGAGGGTATATTATGCTCTACTCCATTCTTTCTTAAGTTCAAGGTTATGGGAGCCTATCAAAAACCCATTGTTTTAGGTTGTGGGAGTCTTGTAAATCCCACTCTCAAGGTTGCAGGTTGTGGGGACCTTGTAAAACCCACTCTCAAGATTGAGGGATCCTAGAAAAACCTTATGTCTCTTGTTCTTCTCAGGGACAAGCCAGATGCTGACAAATTTCAAGGGCCCAATTTGGCCAGTTTTTGTTTTTGGTTAGGTTCAGGCTTTGTTTGTTGTAGCCTGGAGATTCTGTTACAGGTTATGGGAGCCTGGAAAACCCATCTTCTTGGTTGTGCCTAATAAAATCCTCATTCATTGTCTTCTAAGGTCTATTGTTTGCTGACTTAGACCGTTTGTTTTGTCAGCCTGGAATGTAATGATTTACTCTTGTTGTTTGGCTGGTGTCTAGTTGGTGGTGGCTACTGTGTTTTTCTACTTATGTTTCTTGCAGGATTTGAGTTTTGGGATTTCGACGCTCATAAGTCCATAAGGTTTCAGGTCCTCTCTAAACCCTATCGTTTGTTGCAGTCTTGTCTATTTTTTGATGGCAACTATCTAATTGTAAGGGTTTCGAGGCCCCTTAAAAACTCATTTTATCCTAATAAAAAACAATAACGACTGGACAAGATTATGCTAATAGAAAATTTTCTATTGTTGGGTTATTTATTATTTTATTTTATTTTTATTTTACTTTTGCATTACATTGCATCATCACAGAAAACTTAAACTCATAGATGTTTAAAAGAAGACGGGTAGGGTTTCAATAAAACTAAACCAACTGCCCCATAACAAGAAGAGAATATGAGCATTCAAGGGATGCTAATTGCAATTTCAATTTTCATGGCTGCTAAGAGTGACCAGCAATCGGTTAAGACATTACTTCCTTGATAATCTCTACTTGCATCTCCAGCCAAGGTTGAGTTTACATATGAGGAGTCATATCTTAATTTTTGTTTGTTCAAGTTGTGTATATTGATCTTAATCTTGCCTCCAAAATAATGACTTTAGGGTATCTACCATAAAAATGTCTAAAACTGGGTGTTGGCTACCTATACTCAGAATACCTTTTAAGTCTTTTCTTCTTTTTTTGTATGATAAGTGTTGGCATTACAAAAAGATTGAGAAGATTGTTGAAGATAAATGATATAATTGATAAAGGATGATTATTGTTTTAATATTATTATTTTGTCATTGATGTCAAGCAATTGATTTTTTGATTCAGTATGATGTTGCCATATCTTAAAAAGCATGCTTTGATGAGTATAAATATGTCAGTAAATGAAACAGGAAGAATGTGAGAATAAAGGGGAGTAATAAGTTATTCAATGGGCAATGATTACCAAGTTAGACAGTGACAAGATTGTGTTGTTTTGATTGTTTTGATATCCTATATATGTGTATTCAAAGACTGAACAAGAAGGAGAAAAGATTTCATGCAATAGAATGAGTAAAGGTTTGATACTGTTCTATGTTACTGAGCAAGGAGCTAGTTGGTAAACACTAAGGATATCGATATCGGTTAATGAAGGCAGAATGTCTACCGAGTAAAGTTCAGTATTAACCGAGTAATAACCGAGTAGTAACAAACGCATTGGATGAATAAATACATTATTAAATGAAGGATGCCAATGAGCTGGAGATGTATAAATGATTGGTATGTCATGGAATAAGTTTGTTGAGGATCTACGACAATGAAAATACAAGAGTCAGATCTACAGCATAGATTGAACGGTCATAACCTAGCACAAGCTCCAAGGCATGATAAAACATTTTTCAGGTTGAAGGATTCAATGAACCTATTCAAGTATGATGATTTGATGGCTAAGATTGATCATGGGATATGTGATCAAGGAGATTAAGCGGTTAGGATTTGCTTATAAATAAAGAATAGTTGTAGAACAAAGCTAGTGGGCAAACTGGAAGCACAATGATGCTACAGAGGTGATTATTGAGCATAGAAGATTGAAGATCTGATTGTAGAATAGATTGAGAAGCCTAGCAAGGAGAAAGATAAGTCTTATGACAATATTATCTTGAGTACATTGAGAACATAGAATATGCTTTAGCATTTCAGATGTGAAGTTGCAGATATATTTTATTACTGTTATTTATTCTGTAAGTGACAAAAAATCTCTTAACTGAGTGGACCTAACAGTCTTATTTGTAAATCCTCTAGCAAGGTAACATTCTGAATGAGTGTTTGAAATCCTTTGACAAGGTCACTTCTAACAAAGTGAAGATTCTAATAGATATGAGAGAAATCCCTTAATTGGGTCACATCTAGCAATGTGTATGTAATCTTTAATAGGATTTGCTTTTAACCAAACATACTCTAGAAGAGTATATCTTCTTAGTGGGTCCGAAATCCCACAGTTGTTTTTCCCTATTTGGGTTTCCACGTTAAATCTGGTGTTAAATGTGTTATGATGTTTTATGTTTGTTAGTTTATGAGTTTGAATGATTTACAGTCATAGTTTCATATTAAGTAAAGTCTATGCAACATATTATCTAGAGAACGATTACATTGCACCCAGCACCTACCCGATGACAATGGAAGAGATAAAGGAAAAGAAAGAACATATTCAAGCAATGATTGAAATAACATTAGCATTGACCAACTCAAAGTTTAATGATCTAGAAGGTTGTAATGATGCCAAAGCAATGTGGAATAAGCTTATATCTGTATATGGTGGTGATGTACATGTTTAGAGAGCAAAAGTAGATAGTCTAAGAGGTCAACTTGAATCCATGAGAATGAATGAAGGTGAGAACATTATCCAATATAGTATAAGGTTAAAGGAAACTGTCAATCAAATCAAAGGAGCAGGAGGAAGTATTGAAGAAAAGGATGTAACAAGTAAGTTGCTTAGAACACTTCTACTTGTTTATGCCATTTGAGTCTCTGCAATTAATGAATTAAGGTTTGTACCAAACATGCCAGTCTCTTTGGATGCTACTATCGGTAAGCTACATGCATTTGAGTTAAGCAATTTTGATAACAGTGGGTCTTCGGTAAATAAAGTTGAATCAGCATCCAGTTCTTTTCATCTTGGTAAATCTGATGATTACAATTATAGAATGAATTAAGTATACTGAAGAAAATCATAGTGGAGCAAGTGACAGATTTCACAAAAACATGGAAGAAGTACACAAACTATATGAGGAAATCATAAAGCAAGAAGAGTTTGAAGCATTATTACCCAGAAGGTTACCGAGAGGTAAAGGTAAGTATAAAGGGAAGTTACCTTTGAAATGTTTTAACTGTGATAAAATAGGACATATGGCTTCTAACTGTCCTGACAAAGAATCTAGTGAAAAGAGAGAAAACCAAGATGACAGACAGAAAGACAACCATTACAAAGGACACCAAGACTTCAGAAGGAGAGATAGAAAGACATGCCTAGTAGCTGATGAGGAATCTAATGATGATAAATTTGATGAGACTAAGACTGAGGAATTTGTTTATGTGGCTATCAAAGACAGATCAGATGAAGAAAGGTATGAAGAAAAAGCCCTAATATCTCACATAAATAACAATGATTCTTGGATCATAGATAGTGGATGCTCACATCACATGACAGGTGATAAACACAAGTTTGTTAAAATAGAAGACTATGATGGAGGTTATGTAAGATTTGGTAATGATGCACCATGTCCAGTGAAAGGTAAAGGTTCTATTACACTTCTTGACAATACTAAATGTGATGATGTACATTGGGTTGAAGGTTTGAAAGACAATTTGTTGAGTGTAGCCTAGCTAAGTAATACAGAATACCGAATAGAATTTTAGAAAGGAATTGTCAAAGTTCATGACAAACATGGAAAGTTGGCTGCTACTGGGACTCAAACAAGAGGTAATACATTTCACCTTGACTCAACTCAGAACAATTGTCTATATGCAAAAATAGAAGATACCTGGTTATGGCATAAAAGGTTTTGTCATGTAAATTTTGATAATCTGATCAAAATAAGTAAGAAGCATCGTGTAAGAGGTCTACCGAGCTTGGGAAAACCTAAGAATGCAATGTGCCAAGGATGCCAGATGGGTAAGATGACAAGATCAAGATTTACAAGTAATTCCTACACTTCTAAAGGAATTCTAGATCTTGTGCACACTGATCTTTGTGGTCCTATGAAAGTTCAAAGTTATTATGGTGATAAATACTTCATATTATTTGTGGATGATTACTCAAGGATGATGTCTGTTATATTTTTATAAGAGAAATCAGAAGCCTTTCAAATGTTCAAATGGTATAAGACAAGAGTTGAAAATGAAAAAGGAAGACAGCTGAAATGTCTAAGATCTGACAGAAGAGGAGAGTTCATTTCTGATGAATTTAACCTATTTTGCAATAATCATGGTATAAAGAGACAAGTATCTAAACCAAGAACACCATAGCAAAATGGGATAGTTGAAAGAAGAAACGGATCTATTGTAGATTATGCCAGAACCCTGATGATAGAAAAGAGGGTACCTCAAACATTTTGGAGAGAAGCAATAAGCACTACAATTTACACCTTGAACCGAGTACAACTGAAGAAAGGAACTTTGAAGACACCGTATGAAATCTGGTATGGCAAGAAACCTAATGTGAGTTATTTTAAAATATTTGGAAGTAGATTTTATGTTCACAAAGATGATAGAAATGGGAAGTTTGATCAGAAAAGTGAGGCAGGAATATTTCTTAATTATTCTTCTAGAAGTAAAGCATTTAAATGTCTGATCAAAACTTCTAACAAAATAGTGGAAAGTGCAAATGTGAAAATTGATGAATTTGCAGAAAGAAATGATGAAGGAAATTCCAAAGAACCAGAAGATTATGAAGAGTTTGTATATGTACAACTGAGAAGTTTTACCAAAAAAGATGATGAAGAAAATACTCAGTTATCGAGTGATGAAGAAGATCATACAGAGCCTACCGAGCCTATATTAGCCAAATATGTCAGAAGAAATCATGCATCAAGTCAGATTATAGGAGACAAGGATGATCCAGTGATGACAAGGAACAAACTAAGACATAACACATGTCTGAAATCTGAATTTGAACCGAGAATAGTAAAAGAAGCATTTAACAATGAAGATTGGGTAAATGCTATGACTAAAGAGATTGAACAAATCAAGAAAAATGAAACATGGACACTAGTCCCAATACCAAAAGAGAAAAATGTAATCGGTACAAAGTGGATTTTTAGAAACAAGCTAAATGAAAAAGGTGAGGTTAGTCGGAATAAAGCAAGACTAGTTTGCAAAGGTTATGCTCAAGAAGAAGGAATAGACTATGGAGAGACTTTTGTACCTGTAGCAAGACTTGAAGGAGTAAGAACATTGGTGGCATATGGTGCTTACAAAATTTTCAAGATATATCAAATGGATGTTAAATCTGCATTTTTGAATGGTATACTAGAAGAAGAAGTTTATATTGAACAACCTGAAGGATTTGTTGAAGAGAAGAATAAAGATCAGGTATGTAAGTTGAACAAAGCATTATATGGCCTGAAGCAGGCACCTAGAGCGTGGTATGAAAGATTGCACTCTTATCTAATCAAGATTGGTTTTATGAGGACAAGTGAAAACAACATGTATATGAAGAATGATGAGGAAAATGGAATACTGATTTCAGCCATATTTGTTGATGATATTATCTTTTGTGGAAATGACTCTTTCTGCAAGAACTTTGGAAATGAAATATGCAAAGAATTTGAGATGTCATTAATTGGTGAAATAAAGTATTTTATAGGTTTGTAGATATTGCAAATAAAAAATGTGATTTTCATTACTCAATCCACATACATAAAGGAAATCTTGAAGAAATTTGGAATGCAGGATTCTAAACCTGTAAGTACTCCTATGACTAATAATTGTAAACTATCAAAGAATGATGAATCTGCATCTACTGATGAGACACTTTATCGATCTATGATTGGAAAGTTGCAATATGTGGTTCATAGTAGGCCTGATATAGCACATGCAATAGGTATAGTTGCAAGATTTTTTGCAGATCCCAAAGAAACCCATATGACAGCAATCAAGAGAATTTTCAGATACTTAAGAGGCACTAAAGATTATGGTTTAGTATATCAAAAGAGGAATGATTTTGACTTAAAATTCTATACTGGTGTTGATTGGGCAGGAAACATTGATGATAATAAAAGTACAAGTGGTGGAGCTTTCTTTTTGGGAGAAAGACTAGTGAGTTGGCTTAACAAGAAAGAAGGATGCATTTCACAATCAACAACTGAAGCTGAATATGTCATTGTAGCATTGAATTGCACCAATATAGCATGGATCAAACAATTGTTGGAAGGTATGAATGAGAAATTTACCAAGCTAGTAACTATATTCTGTGATAATACTAGTGCTATTAACATTTCAAAGAATCTAGTAATGCACTCTAAGACAAAGCATATCTCTATAAAGTATCATTATCTCAGAGAAGAAGTTCAAGAGAAGAAAGTTGTGCTGGAATATATTAGTTCAAAGGAATAAATAGCAGACATCTTCATTAAGCCACTGCCAAGGGACACTTATGAGTATCTCAGAAGTAAGTTAGGAGTCCTACCCCTATCTTCTACTCATTGACAGAGTTCGGTGAAAGCATCAATTCTATGACTCCATAGAATACTAGTTGTGAGTTGATGCTGATTTACACACTTTAGAAGGATGTCTAAAGGTGTGCAGGAAATAGTGAACGAAGACAAGTTGCTCTGATGGAGACTTAGATGATACATTTATATATGTTTTATCAAGCAAGAAAATTACTTCACAGGGGAAGTAATCATGCATTAGTTTTACTTTTTGGCATTGTTGTCAAAGGGGGAGAAGACTAATGATAGGGGGAGAAGTTTGCAGGAGATGTTTTCAGCTCAAAGTTAACAATAGAGAGTTTAACAACAATCTGAATCCGAATCAACTGGAATAAATCAAGTTGGTATTGCCATCAATGCCAAAGGGGGAGATTGTTTGCATTATAGAAAGATTGAGAAGATTGTTGGAGATAAATGATATAATTGATAAAGGATTATTACTGTCTTAATATTATTATTTTGTCATTGATGTCAAGCAATTGATTTTCTGATTCAGTATGATGTTGCCATATCTTAAAAAGCATGCTTTGATGAGTATAAAGATGTTGGTAAATGACACGGGAAGAATGTGAGAATAAAGGGGAGTAATAATTTATTCAATGGGCAACAATTACCGAGTTAGACAATGACGAGATTATGATGTTTTGATTGTTTTGATATCCTATATATGTGTATTGAAAGATTGAACAAGAAGGAGAAAAGATTTCATGCAATAGAATGAGTAAAGGTTTGATACTGTTCTATGTTACCGAGCAAGGAGCTAGTCGGTAAACACTAAGGATATCGATATCAGTTAATGAAGGCAGAATGTCTACCGAGTAAAGTTCAGTATTAACCAAGTAACAACCGAGCAGTAACAAACACATTGGATGAATAAATACATTATTAAATGAAGGATGTCAATGAGATGGAGATGTATAAATGATTGGTATGTCATGCAAGAAGTTTGTTGAGGATCTACGACAATGAAAATACAAGAGTCAGATCTACAACGCAGATTGAACGGTCATAACCTATCACAAGTTCCAAGGTGTGATAAAAACATTTTTTAGATTGAAGAATTCAATGAACCTAGTCAAGTATGATGATTTGATGACTAAGATTGATCATGGGATATGTTATTAGGGAGATTAAGTGGTTAGGAATTGCTTATAAATAAAGAACAATTGTAGAACAAAGCTAGCGGGCAAACTGGAAGCACAGTGATGCTATAGAGGTGATTACCAAGTACAGAAGATTGAAGATCTAATTGTAGAACAGATTGAGAAGCCTAGCAAGGAGAAAGATAAGTCTTATGACAAGATTATCTTGACTACATTGAGCACATAGAATCTGCTTTACCATTTTAGATGTGAAGTTGCATATATATTTTATTACTATTACTTATTCTATAAGTGACAGGAAATCTCTTAACCGAGTGGACCTAATAGTCTTATTTGTAAATCCTCTAGCAAGGTAACATTTTGAATGAGTGTTTGAAATCCTTTGACAAGGTCACTTCTAACAAAGTGAAGATTCTAATAGATCTGAGGGAAATCCCTTAACTAGGTCACATCTAGCAATGTGTATGTAATCTTTAACAGGATTTTCTTTTAACCAAGCATACTTTAGAAGAGTATATTTTCTTAGTGGGTCCGAAATCCCACAGTGGTTTTTCCCTATTTGGGTTTCCACATTAAATCTGGTGTTAAATGTGTTATGATGTTTTATGTTTGTCAATTTATGAGTTTGAATGATTTACAGTCATAGTTGCATTTTAAGTAAAGGCTACCAAGGTTGAATCTGATGAATAGAAAGAATTGTGTGTTTATATGATTCACCCCCCCCTCTCATCTAACTAACAGATAAGAGCATGGTAATCAAGATACCAAGTGATTTCTAATTCCTTCCTTTTCTCGAAGTCATAATAAAGAGCAACACTCATTTAATATCATATTTTCATTTGCTGTTCAAAATAAGAAACCATTTACACAACCATTTAGCAGAGCATCTAGGATTGATAGAAAAGAATAGAGGAATCCTAATTAGGCATCCAAACTCACCCTAGTGTCTGAAAACCCTTTCAAACCACCTGCAAATCTGAAACGAGCTCACTCCAATGCTTTATCTTCCTATCTCACCCTTAAATCAATCTCTCCATCCATATAAAGCAGATGTGGGTTTTGTTTTACTTCTATGACATGCTTAGCTTGGTCAAATCTACCAAAAATATGTCCTTTAGGTAGTAACCATGCTTCCAGAGTATGGTTGTCCATGTTGCCCATGCCCTACACCATTCACATTAAATTGAAATTGTCCCCCTGCCATGGGAGGAGTTGGTGGAAAGGAATAAATGGCCATTGCTTGCATCCAAAAACCCATGTTTTGTGTGTTTCCTATCCCTTTTATTTTTCACGACTCCTCTCTTGAATGATATCAATAAAAATTTATTTCTTTTGTAACTTGAACGCCCATTCTTGTTATATGCATTTTTTGACTTTAGGCAAAGTATGAATTTATAACTATATTGTTTATTTACTTGTTTGTATATGTTTTTTATTTTATTTTATATTTTCCTTTCTTTTATCTAACTTCATTTAATTATACACACACACACACAGAGATATGTGTGTGTGTGTGTGTGTATGTATATATGTATATGTATGTATGTACACACACACACACACACACGCACACATATATATATATATAGGTGGTTGCAAGAAGTTGAGTCCCACTTTTGGACAAAAAGTGGAATTGTTTTCTCTGTTTTTCAATTTTTTGTCGATTGATGTCAAAATTTGATGCATTCATATATTCATACATTTATATATATATATATATATATATATATATATATATATATATATATATATATATATATATATATATATATATATATATATATATGTGGTTGCAAGAAGTTGAGTCCCACTTTTGGGCAAAAAGTGGAAGTGTTTTCTCTGTTTTTCAATTTTTTTGTCGATTGATGTCAAAATTTGATGCACTTAGAGATTGAATCTCAAAAACCTTTAGTAATAGAAAATGTAGTGCTTGAAGTCTACTTTTCAAATATGTAATTTATTTTAATACCCACATGCTAGAAATCCCTTTTTAGTAAACATGTTTAAAAATCAGTTTTTCAAAATGTTTGTTTCAGGACCATACCACACATGTGTACGACCACCCTTTTTTTATGCAAATAAATGAATTTTTACAAATGCTTCTGGAAAATGATACTTAAGACACCAAATATTGATGAGAATATTTTTACTTATTTTTTTATTGAATATATTTTTTTATATTAATTTTTAATTGACAATAAAGTATATTTTCAAAACATCGGGTGTACGACCACCATAATTTGATGAAAAATTCACCTTTTTCAATTTTTTTTTAATATTCAAAAGAATTGTATGTAGATTGATGTCAGATAATTTATTTTTCTAAAATCCTAAAAACAAAAAAGTTATTAAAGTTTTAGTGAACCTTGGTATTTTAGGTTTAGGTTACACTTTTGATTAATAAATAATACAAAAATAGTAAAAATAATCTTATCACTATGAAATTTACATTTATGAAATCAGGACGTTGAAAAATTTAATGGGTTTTCGTTTCGTCAAAAAATTCAATTAGAAAGGCCTTCAAAAAATTAGGCCAAGGTGGAAATCAGATGTCATTTTACCTTAGTCATTTTTTTGGAGGTCCAAGCATAGGCTTGGTGGGACCAAGCCTATCTCGAAGAAAAAAACAATGCTAAGGGTTTTTTCCCACCCCTAATTTTAACAAACAGGCACCCTTTTTTTCAATTCAAAAAAAGGGCGCCCATTTCACTTTGTACCATTGAAAGTGAAACGAGCGCCCGTTTTTAAAAATGGGCACCCGATTATAAAACAGGCACTCGTTTCATTAAATAACAGGCACCCATTTCTGAAAAGATCCATTGGGCCAGATTCTGGCCCACAAGCACAAATCCCAATGATTGATTGATTTTTCAATCATTGCCTGACATGTACGATCTGCAAAGAGAATTTTTCATTAATCATTCTCTTTGTTTGTCTTATTGTCGATTCGGTAAGGAGATCGATTCGAATTCAAAATTTGGTGTAGCCATGAGATTAAATCTACGAAGGAAGAGGCAAAGGAAGGTTCTGACAACTAAGGAGATTGCAGCAAATAGGGAGGAGGCATTGCGTCAACGAGAGAGAAGATCAAGAATGAGACAAGGAGCTTCAAGTTCCACAATCATTTCAGAAGAGGAGAACATCAACGAGACCATAAATGCTGATGAATCAAACACAATAGAACCATTTAATTCAGGTGCATCTTCTAATCCATTATTGGATACATGTATGTCTTCACAGTCCTATGTTTTTTTCTCATGAAGAAATTGGTGATTTTGTAGACGCAGGTTACTTATTAAATGAAATGCCAATTGAAAATCAAACCCCAAATGAAATTAGAACTCAAGTTGAAACGGAAATTGCAATCCAAATTGAAACCCCAAATGAAACTAGATCTCAACTTGAAACTGAAATTGAAACCGAATTTGAAACTCTAAATAAAATTGAAAATTCACCTGCAACTAAAACCAATAATGTGTATGTAGACATGGAAACACCAATTGAAAATGAAACATGTTTGAATGATAATCAAACATTTAATGAAAATTTTGAAATTAAAGTGATGTACTAGATAACCTTCCTGGCTTGGTTTCATGGAGACAGATTAGGACACATGCAAATAGATTGTTTAGACATTTTTTTTATAATAAGAAATTTGGGTTTCAATGTCAATTAATGGTACAACTAATTAAAATAACTAAAATGCGAAAAGTGATGAGGAAGTTAGGCTTTTATGTCAAACCCAAGAAGAAGGACCACTCTTTAAAACAAGTTGTATCGACTGTTGCTAGCACCTTTGATACAATTGGAAAGAAAATTCATTCTAAAGATAAAAATGTGACATGACGGGCAATAACAACAGCTTTAGTAAGCCAAACAACTTCTCATAGAATAATGATGAGTAACATAAGTGGATATCTTAATACTCATCACAAAAATTTATCAAGAGCTGTAAAAAAAAGATTTAATTTTGAAAGTGATCTGGCAAACAAATTGTGGACTTTTAGTGGTAGACTACCAAGGTCTGATATGAAACTTAGTGGTGAAGTCAAAAATTTGATCGAAATTTTTTTGGCACGATAATACGAGAGTATCACCTAATGTTAGAGATGTTCTTAAATTAAGAGTTGGGTCAAAAATTCATGATCCACATCCTAAACACCTATTGGACATGACTCAAACTGAATTGTACAAAAAAATTTGGATGATAAGGTGTTGACTATTAGCATTTGTCAAAGGTCTTTTGAAAATTTTAAACCTTGGTATGTTCGAATTAACAAGGAAAGAGTCACATGTTGTTGCAAAACTCGTGTTCAATTTCGCTACCATTATGATGTATTTCAATATATCCGTGTTACCATGCATAGTAATGGAATGTTCCAATAATGTGGTATAAATATACCACCTGAAACTATAAAGGAGTTTATATCAAGTTTGTTTTGCAACCCACTAAATGAGCAAAATTTTCTTTTCAATGCATGTGTTTCCGGTGTATGTGATATATGTGACAACCTTGCATTGTTGGATGAATGTTTGCATGAAAATATTTCTAATGATTTTGAACAACAATTAGTTGATGTTAAAAGATTTAAAATTGTTGAGTATCCACTGAAGGATGGGAAGGTTGGAAAACAATGCGATCTAATCACTGAAAAAGTTAGTGTTCATGCATTTATGCATGGATTTAAGAGTAACATCATACCTAAATATGTTAAACACACTCAAAATGCTAGATGGCTCGATGGTCAGTTTTGAATATGTAAGGATACATTTCCTATTGGTAGTATACTTTCAATTGTTGACTTTGCAGAGAACTACACGCTTGCACCACAAGATGAGGTCCAATCACAATACTACAATTCAATGCAAGTATCGATTTTTGTCCATATTGTCTATAGGAATGCACCAGATAGTACAGAAGAGGATCACAAAATTTTGAGAGAGTACCATTTCTATATGAGTGATAATAAATTACACTCATCTGAGTTTGTCCAATATTGCTTCAAGACCTTTCTTCAGAATTTGAGGGAGAGAGAAATTCATATGACACAACATCTAATATGGTCTGATAATTGCATAGGGCAATTCAAGAATGCTAGAATGTTTTATTGGTTGAGTAGGATTCATAAGAAAACTAATATCGAACACATGTGGATTTTTTTTGAGGCTGGACATGGGAAAGGAGAACATGATGGTTTTGGTGCATGTGTTAAGAGATCCCTTTGCAGAGACTAGCTCAAATTTGAGGAAAAGGCTAAATTTAAAAATGCAAGTGCGATTGTGGATTGGTGTAGTGCAAATTTATCCACAAGATCAAGTTAGAACTATACAATTAGACATTTCTTCTGGCTAGTTAAAGAGGAGAATATCCTTCCAAGATATGATTGTGATACAATCAATGGGTCAGCTAGATGACATTCATTTAAGAGTTCTAATTCTAACACTTGGACTATATGGAATAGAGAGCTCGCATGTTTTTGTCAATTTTATGTTGCAGACCTGAATGGGAAGAATGCAAGAATACAGAATGGGTCGAAGAATGGCAACACAAATTCTTAACACCTAGTGAGACACAATATGAAGATGTTAGAAGAAATGAAGACCCAGATCATGCATTTGTATCAGAAGATTATGATCATGTTTCAAACATCATACAACTTGGTAATTTAATTCAATTTCTTGTTTATAACTTTAAATTATATATTTTTATGTATTGTCATATAATTTATGATTGTATTTGAATTATAAATTCTAACAAGTTTTATTTTCTACATGTACTTAAATTGGTTTTCTAGGACATATGTATGTTGTTGTTGCACCTAAGGATAATGATGAGCAGGTTGAGTATTGTCTAGCTAGATGTGTAGAACCTAAGGAAAAGTTGATATGTGATCAAGTAGATGATGATGGTTTTCAATATCTAGTTAGGTCTGTTGTGGTAGTTGGCACATGGCTACGCAAATACTTAACAAGAAGGAATGGCTTACCAGCTTATGAAGACTACCAATCAGAAAAGAAGATTATACACTATTCTCATTTGGTGGTGACAACAAACATCAAATTAGAAAGATACAAAGGTAGACCTTCTAATAAGGTATTGTGGACACTTTCAGTAGAAGAGCATGAGGCAATCATAGACGCATTACAGAAGAGAGAGGATGCAAATGGTACATTAGGTTGAATAAAATTTATATGCATGTAAGTTTGTGTTACTTGTGTGAAGTCTTTTATATTTAATCATGATAATTGTTTTTCTTTTTCCCTTTAACATTGTATTTGTCTACATTTGATACAATTTTGGTTTCATAAACAACATTGTATTAGTTATCTTCTTCTTAAAGTTATTTTGTGCACACTGTAATTGTGTTACAATTGAATTCTATTTTTTTGTGATATATTTATTTTATCATAATCTCTTCATAGTTTAATTGTAAGTTCAAAGATAGAATTGTGTCTAAAATAGAATTATCAGTTCCAAGATAAGGTTTATTCATATTCATATAAGAACTATCACTATTCCTTGTACCATTCCTCATTATCATTGTATGACAACACTATATTTATAGTGTGATTTTTTATTTTACTACCATTCTATTGCCTCCTATCTCTCACTCTCTTTAGCCATCTGCCATTCTATCCATGCTTTTCATACCACTACTATCTGCACTTATAAACCTTCAATACACTAGTAAAGTAGTGTGGTCAACTTAAGAGGAAAGTGGATACTATGTTTGTAGCTCTTCCTCTATTACACATTTTTCATTCGAGGTTATTACACACTCATTGCCCAATGGCTTTGTTATAGCTATATAAATGAATTATATAATGGAAAAGGAGGTCACAATGTTCACCTACCATCTTTCAATGATAAATGTATAGATATTGCATATGAAGATAAATTATAACCTAAATTACTTTGATGAACTCTAAGGACTATACTCTTGAATGCTTCTAATCCTTAGCTCTTATATTTCTATCCATTATTTTGACGAGTTACCTATCATTTTCTTACAACAAGCATGCATCAATACGGGCTTAGAAACAACTAACTAATTTAACTAAATATTTTTGGAGACATAATGAGTCAAATAATGACTATAGCATTAGCTTCCCAATATCTATGTGGTAGGATTTGGGTGTACATGTAAGAAATATTGAACTCTAACTATTTGAATGTAATGGTTGGAAAAGCAAGGCTTCCTTTACTTATTCCAACCCTTCAAAATGTCGAAAGAATTATGCATTTCAAAAAGAAATTGACAAGAAAGAATCTATGTCTACTTCCAATCAAATGTCTATGACATCTAATTTTGTATCACTCAAACATCAAGGGCTAGGAAATTTACAAATCTTCACAAATAATTGAATAATGTTCTTCAAACCTTCCTAATAATTTGCTTAGCCTTAATTCCATCAATCTATTGGATTCCTCTATGAGATTAATTTATAATTAATAATCCTTTTATAATTTTCATATCAAATTTATATGCATGTAAGTTTGTGTTACTTGTGTGAACTCTTTTATATTTAATCATGATAATTGGTTTTCTTTGTCCATTTAACATTGTATTTGTCTACATTTGATACAATTTTGGCTTCATAAACAACATTGTTTTAGTTATCTTCTTCTTAATGTTATTTTGTGCACATTGTAATTGTGTTACAATTGAATTCTAATTTTTTATGATATATTTATTTTATCATAATCTCTTCATAGATTAATTGTAAGTTCTTGATTTTATTATTATTTTAAGAATAAGATGTTATTGTAAATTGGGATGATTATTTTATTGAATTATAAATTGTTGCACTATAAGGTGATCAATCACAATGTTAAAATATAAAGTCATAAATAAAAAAGTCCTATATATAATCACATAACAATTCCTGATGACATAATAACAAGTCTTGAAAAAATAATAATAAGGAAATGACATTAAAACAAGTCCAAATAACATAATAACAAAACAACATCACATATATAATCACTAGAGTGTGCCAAATCACATAACACGACCTGATATCATAATAGCAATGAAATGACATAATAAAAAGTCCTATTTATAATCACATAACAACAAGTCCTATATATAATAACATAATAACAAGTCCTAGGATAACATAACAAGTGTCATCATAAAAATTCCACAATACAATAACATGACATGATCTAAAATATATAATCTAAGAACTCACGTGCATCTCATCTGTAGTCCTCTTCACTCCATTTGAAGGTGACTGAGATGAATCATCCTATTGCACGTGGTCTAAGATGCACCATTATGGGTGTGTGCAGTATCAATGTCTCCACCCTCCTGTGCAGTATTAGTGTCTCCACCCTCCTGTACATTATTAAAAGATTTTACATGAGAAGAAGATTTAACATGAGAAGAAGTTAGTTGCATAATTAACTTATAAAGTAATTAAATACTAAAAATTTAAAATAAATTACCACATGACCGTGCTCTACAATGCCCTCACTGGTACGTGGAGGTCCATTATCATGAACAAGAAAAGTGGTTGTAGTCAAGTCCTACAAAAAAAAACATTGTACATCAATTTTGATAATCCCTATAAAAGCCAAGTACACAGTATAAATAAATTAGAAATTATTTTTCTAATCATCACCACAAATCACAATGTCGACAGTTGCATCTCGCTCAATCCCATAGCCATACCAATACTGGTAGTGGTATCAACCTGAACAACATATTTAAAGGATGAATCAAACTTGTATATATACATAAATTATAAAGTATATATAGACTACAAGTTTATCAATGAAAAGCATGCGTGTGATGCAGACAAAGTAACTGATGGGCGAAGGCGTACATGTGATGCACCATCAAACAATCCAGAAGCCTACAACTGCAAAAAATAATGAACATGAATCAAAGTTGTACATAAATTAGTAAGCATATAAACACTTCAAATTAATGGATGAAAAACAAACTAGTGGTATATGAGGCTCAGCCTCAGTAGTCCACAAGTCATGTGAAGAACTACCCACCTCGGTGCTACACGAAGCACCCTACAAAATTGAAAAAACATATCATACACATCATTACATTAAAAAAATTTATTGTTTCTTTTAAATGTACATATCAATACAATGTATCTAGATGAAAGAACATACCATAAATGGTGCACCAACATCTCTAGGTGTCGAGGTAACATGATGTCGGTTCCTCAATGATGTGGTATGATCCATCCTTTGTTTAGAAAAAATTGACTCATGTTATGGTTCATATGTGTATATATAAGGAATTTAATATTGCAATTTAAATTATATAAACAAATTTGTACCTCTTTAGGCTAATCATTGTCTGCTCACAAGAGATCAACATATGAAGAGACGACATCAACATTTGTAGCCTCCTCGGCATCATCATGAACATCATGGGCAGCATAAGCATCATCAAAATCACCATCTCCTCTAGGGGCAGCCTCACTCTATGGACCCATACATACATCCCCGCAGCTCGTGCAAACATGTGCTTAGCTGGGGGGAGCCCTCACCTCGTGCAACTGTTGTACCAAATTTCCCAATAGGCCACTAAATGAACCAAGAGCAGAATCCACTGCTTGATGATGGGTAGGTACTGGAACAACTGGTGATGGAAGAGAAACCAATGGATCATCACACAAACAGTTTCTAACCCTATCGCTCAATTTTTCTCCTAGCCTATCCTAGGGCATGCCTCTCTCGACCCCCCTGAAATGATCTAATATCAAAGTAATTGGGCTTTTTACTCAATTCGAATCTAGCCCATAATTTCTTCAAAAAATACATCGGGACCTCATGATTGGAGTGTGGTGGATGGTCAAAGACCATCCACCACTGCTCCCAAAAGTGTCTAGCTATGCCTGGGTGCCTACACCATCGAATTGAGATCTACAGATTCTTCGGATCTATCTCTTCACCCATCTTAGGGTTCACAAAATATTGTTTCAAATCCATTTTTCTTATTTTTAATTCATTGACTTGTTTGTATGGTAGGCCATCAGCGTAAAATGCACGCAATCCCTCCCACCAACTATGATAGCTATCCAGCTTGCTATCTAAAGCCTGTACAAACTTTAAAATTCCTTGCATACTATCTGCAAGGCGTAACAACTGTGGAGGTGGATGAGGCTCACGTCTAATAGTATGGATATCTCTAATCAAAGAATCAATATTCTTCCTAATTATCTACCTCAACTAATCGGGTGGAGGTGGAGGTGGTGCTAGACCTAATAGCTCATCTATCTCAAACTCATCCATTATGTGAAAATAATCTGCATATATATACAAACATGAAAATTTACAATTACTATTTAATTTACATTTCACCTTCCAAAAAATCTTATAATTAAATACAATTTACCAACTTAAATATAAAAAAAGGAAACTCACATAGATCTATAATATTATTAATAGGTGGGTCTATTTTAATAATAAGCATCATTTAAGAAATATTATCCACTTAAATCAAAGTATAAGAAATATTCTACAAAATAAAACATCATAATGCCCATGCAATTCAAACAATACTTTTTAACATCTAAAGATGCATTAGTATAAGTTCCATCAAAATCATTAAAATAATCATGAGAGAGGGAGAGAGAATAGATAATGAATAAATGACTCTACTAATTTAGATAATGAAGGTAATTTCCATGGAATTACAATTTAGTACCCTTGCAATATTTAACCATTATCGTCAATTAGGCTACCACTTTATATTTTCAACTTTATAGGATTCGATTCAACTACTCTCTTTTGGTTTTAACTAAATTCATTAAAGTCATAAGTTGTATCTATGAACTTGTCAATACATGTACTACTTTGTTGTGTTCTTTGCTAGAATCATTGGACGATTTAGTGATTGCAACTAGTAGTACTACACTAAGTTGAAGCTTGAATAAATAGTAGGTTCTCTACTCTTGGAGGAGTTATAACAAAAAACAACTCTATTTTTTTTAATATTCAATTTTATATTGGTATTTTCTTGTTTAAAGTCACAACCCACAAATTGTGATTCCAATATTGATCTATATTTGATTCTTATTTTTATTAAATCTACCACTAGTGTGATTTGTTGTCCTCTTAACTTAAATCAAGCTATGTAAATTTAAAGCCTCATAACTTTTGAGAGAGAGCATATTTTTTCATGCTTCATGTGGCATTGAAAAGGTGGTTCATAAATCTTCATAGATCACACAATTATTTTCTAGAATATTCCCTCATATTTAATATTTTATTTTTTGTGATTTTACATTCTAGTCATTTACTTGGACATCTTGGCACTTGAAAATGACTGTCTTACATGATATGAATTTGTTTGATATTTTTTATACGTATTGATTTTATTGATGTTTTAATTTTTTATTTGAGGAGGTATCATAGGTTTCTCTATTCATCCTTTTGTGGTAAAATTAGAAAGGGATAACTATGATTCTTTTGTAAAATGATATCTTGATAAGTTTTAGGTGGTGTAATCATTTTCCTTTTATGTATGAACTCATACCTAAACTAGAAACACTAGAAATTATATAATCTTGGTGTAACATCATTGACCATGTAGGAGTGATTTGATCTAGTAACAAGATCATGATTCTATGTGTATTGCATTGGATATTGATTTTCCCCACACACTTTGGAATAGACTTTAGGAGATCCATTGAGACCCTCATATCTCTCCATTCCTAGAGGATCCTATTGTATATTGTTTCATTCTGTTTGTAGATGAAGATCACATGCCCTTCGATGGTGATACTTAAGAGGAAATTTATTATATCATAGGTCTTGCATGTTTTGACAATTTAGAGGCTTGTCTCATTCTTCAAGTACTCATCCTATCAAGACCTAATATCCATCTTAAATGTTTTTTATTATTTTAGATTATTATCACCAATTCTATAAACCCAATTGATTTAGTCTAGCATGGCATTAATCACCTTCTAAACATGACCACTTGGGATTCATATCTTTTGAATATATTATCCTTGTTTGAGGAGTTTAGAATTACATATTTTAAATACTATTTTGAGGATATTGATATCCTCTTTCATGATAGCTATGCCATCATTGGCAACCCATCATATTATCTTTGGCGCTCATTCTACTTCGATCCTCACAAGATTCTTTATCATCATTTTGTTCCAACACGTGAATATTTGTGAAGTTTTTAGAGACACGAGTCTATTTAGATTTGAATTTTGTATTCACCCAACTTATTATAATGACATTTCCATACACCAATGTATTTATTTCTTCCGAAAGGGAAAAAAATGTTGTTTGCAAGTAATGGATCATGTTTTTTCTTCAATCTTTCATCATTAGCACGTGACCTACTTCTTTATGGGGAGTTTTGTATTCTCATTTTATCTCTCTTATTAGCGTGGTATTTACTATAAAAAGGAGGCATTGATTATTAGAGAAAGATTAAAGGATAAAGAAAAGAGAAAAAAAAGGACATGTTATCATGTTTGTAAATATATAGTATATCTTTAGAGATTGGGCTAAGTTAGGAAGTAGTGAGGATTAATAGTGATATTAGAGTATTATCAAATTTAAGAACCCTATTTTTCACACACACAAAAAAACACATTCATATTCATTATCATTTTAAAGTTCAATTTAAACATAAATTAAACATCTAACTTTTACAAAAGAATCTTATAATTAAATACAAAATTTAGAAATATAAATTTAAACATTGAGACTTTTACGCATGATTAAAACAAAGAGAGAGAGGGAGGGTAGGTAATTTGAGATACAATGAGTTAGAGAGAGAATAGATAATTTCAGAGATAGAGAGTAGGTAATGAGAGAGAGTAGGTAATGATAGAGAGGGTAACGTGTGAAAGCAAGAGAGGGGGGTAATGTGTGTGTGTGTGTGAGAGAGAGGATAATCAGAGATTGAGAGAGAGAGAGTGTAATGATAGAGATGGTAATGTGTATGTGTGTGTGAGAGAGAGAAGGGGGGTTTATTGTTGATTTTCATATAGGGTTTATTGTTTGTTAATTTTTTAGGGTTTGTTGTTCGTTTATTTTCTAGGGTTTATTGTTCATTTTTTTTTATCTAGGGTTTAGTGTTCATTTTTCTATTTAGGGTTTATTGTTTGTTTTTTGTGTCTAATGTTTATTGTTCGTTTACGTTTTTGTTTTTTGTTTTTTTCCTACTGGTTTTACTATTCATGTTTTTGGTTTTTTTCCTACGGTTTTTACTATTCATGTTTTTTGCTATATTTAAAAACTAAAAACTATTTTAAACATGAAATAAAATAAAATAAAACATGTTTTTCAAACTTGAAAACAATAAAATTTAAAAATAACAATAAATTAACATTTTTTTTATGAAAAATAATAACAATAAATTAACATTTTTTTATGAAAAATAATAAAAAAAACTAAAACAGAATATAAAAAATAAAACTAAATACCTAGAAGGAGGTAAAAAATGGTTTGGGGGGTCAGCTAGGATGAAAAAAATGGGTACTCGTGCTCCTCTAAAATGTCTGCCCGTTTTTGAAACAGTGATAATGATGGAAAATGGTTTTAAAAAAATAAATAAATACTTTCCAAAAACGGGCACCTGTTTAGCTTCAAGCACTCGTTGCTAAATGGGCACCCGTTTTTGAATGGCTCGAGCACCCAGAGCAAAATACAAATCGGGCACCCATTTCTAGCGGGCTCTTTTCCCAATCCGCGGACTTTCGTGGGATTGGGACCAAACTTTGTGCATTTACCCATATATATATATATATGTATGTATGTATATGTATATGTATATGTATATGTATATGTATATACATATACATATACATATACATATACATATACATATATACATATACAATGCCCGCCAAAATATCCTAGAGAAACTAACCATCTAATAAGCATATAGAGATAAAAAAAATAAAAATTTAAAACATCAATTAATACATATATAATCAACTACTCATATGCATTTAACATTCATAAACATGAAAAATAATTAACCTTCATGAACATAATTACAAGAGAGCATAATGCATGCATAACATTTTCTACCACAATCTAGAGCATTCCAATCTACTAATACTATCTCTTTTCATACACACTTAAGAATCGTTCACTAATCTAATTATCATGATTTCCATTCATCAATAATGCAAATCCCATATAACTCTTATGATTTATTTTAAGAGTACCAATACCAAATATTCCTAATCCCAATCTCTTATTCAACATCCTAACATCATTATACCATTTCTAATGTTAATTACCACATTACTAATCCATTTCCTTAAACATCATAATCATTCACACAACACTAAGTGTATACAATAGAATCAATTCTATTAATGAGCAATATCCAAGATACCACATTTCATTTCTTACAAGTATTATAACCATGACCTAATGTATCATCTATCATAATATATACATCAACCATTTACATTAAGGAGTGTGGCTCTCAACCACATATACAATTACATCATAAATTCTACAAGATACATATGCCATATGAATCATATTATAATAATATTCTACAATAATCTATCTATGAGTTGTAACGAAAGAAACCATATCCACACGCAAGAGCAACCAATGAAGAACATCCCAATGGAAGAAGGCATCAAACCACCCCACCATGTGGAACCAAAGGAACCACCCCCATTCTAGGAGATGACACAAGATCCCACACACATTCTAGCTCTAGGATGACACCTACAACCAAATGATACAACAAAAAATAGAACACAAGGCTAACTCATATCTCAAATAAACATAAGACTTGCAATTCAAAAATCTTCAGAGGAAACTCACAAATCAAGACTCAAGGTGCTAGGACCTACATGAAGGGAAAGAGTGTCATCACATGTGGCTACCATGGGAATGTGTCCCGGCATCCATGATACTCATGCGGAGTTGTCTCAACCTTTGAGGATATCTAGGGAGTTTGGCTTACCTAGATCACCAAGGTCTACCCAACCATTCCCAGATCCATAAATCACACTAGGGACATGACTTGAGGCCACAAATCCATTTCTTATCTGATTATGGTGATTTACCTCTACCCATCCCATTAAGATTAGTTATTTATGTCATCACTTGATTACAAGGTAAACTCCCAATGAGTTATTCTGGCGGTCTAGACCCTGGGTAACCTAGCAGTCTAATCCTCATGATCCCAGTCAACCACTTGGAAGCCCACTCCCCCTAACATGCACCTAGACCTTAGGGTGACAACAATGCACAACACATTCAAGGTGCTCTCAAGTAATCTAACTGGATAACCAAACTTTATCAATCAATATAAACTCATGAGATATGAATAAAATATGTCAACAACATGGAACACAGATCATGCATATAAACCATGATACCAACAAAATGAGCCCAAAGAGTAATAACAACAAGGTATAACACATCCTGCAAAATTTGCCAAAAGGCATAAGCAATTTTATTAAGAACCAAAAAAATACAAAAGTTCAATAAAATAAACAACACGGTCCTGGATCACCTCAGGACACTCAAACAACATCAAAATAAGCCTCTAGTATGAAAAGAAGACCCAAAAAAAGTGACTCAAAAAAAAAAAAAAAACCAGTATCGAATCAAACAATGTGTTTATGACACTCTGCAATGCATTCATAGGGTTTTGTCGTGCATAATAGATACTACAAAACATCTAGAAGGTTAAACAGTACATTCACAACACTGTGATGCTCACACAGGGTTTTGTCGCACATACAATAATTACCGTAGAATACATAATGGACTAAACAACATTTTCATGACATTGTGACGCTTACACAGGGCTCTCTCACACATACAACAATTACTCAAGAATACATAACGGACTAAATAGTATTTCCATGATACTGTGACACTTACATAGGGTTTTGTCGTGCATACAACAATTACTACAGAATAAACAGTGTTTTAACGACTCTATGACGCTTACACGGGGTTCTGTCGCACATACAACAATTACAGCAGAATACATAACAGACTAAACATCATTTTCGCGACACTAGCAACTCCCAAATGCCCAAAAATTCACAGCAATTATTTCCAAAAATTTAAACCAAATAATCCTATAATCCCAACCATCACATGGGTATGTACACCAAGTTGTGGTACCAAAAGGGGTCTTAAGATGCCACTTTTTTCTGAAATCAACAAAGTTTGAACTTCAACGACAAATTGAAGCTAGTTAGACTCCAAATTTGAAGATGCGACAAGAACAAGAGTCAGAGTTCTTCAAGTCTACTTTCTAAACTACTATTTTTTTTTTTTAAATGGTGGAGATTAAGGGCTTCAAAAAGTGGTCCTATTTTTATGCAAAAAACATAACATAGCGTCTGTTGTGGCCCCCCTAAAATGTTAACTTTTTTTTTGAATTTTTAAAATCGCTTCAGTGAGAAATTAGCTAACACCTTGTAGTTTATGCCCGATTTTTCAGCTAATTTTTTTAATGGTATATGATTTTTTACTAATTTTTGAAGTGGACACATCCTGAAAAATATAAATTTGAGCGTGCTCCCCCCTTGATAACTAATCAAAAATGAAAACTTTTTTTTTAAATTGTGTAGAATGGAGTCTAGTTTCTAAAAATGTAAGTTTCTTCAAAATCCGATGAACGTGTAAAAAACTATACCCAAAATAGTGCATGTTGGTTTTTGACCAAAAATGAACACACTAACAAAAGAAATTATAGATGAAAGCCTTAACGAAATCAAAATGTGAAAAGAATTACATGCTTGGATAGCTAAGAGAGAGATCGAGGTCTCTATGGTTTTTTTTTTCAGTTTTATTGAAACACGTGCAAACCTGATGGAGAGCACGGCCAAAAATATGTGAAAATTTTCTAATCCTCTGTTAAAAACACGTCTCAGACCTGAAATGGTCATCTAACCCTTTGGGTTGGATGCCCAAGTAAAATCCAACCGAAAGGATTGGTAGCTCCCAATGTAGACCATTTGGTGTGCACCAAATGTCTTGCATTGTCCAATTTGAAGGTTTTGTGATGCAAATATATACATGAAATATAATATTTAAGTATAAGTCACTTTAAGTTATATTTCATGTATATATTCGTAGGATGTTTGAGAGTGGTTTCAACTCTATAGGAGTTATAATGTAGATTCTTGTTTTAAGAGGATCATATTGACTTTCATACTTAGTCAAATTTCAATAATCAACATTCTCCTATTAGCACTCTTTAGATCCATATCTCACTATCTTTATCTTCCCTAAACTCTAAACCTATCTCTCTCCCTCTTGTGTCTCTCTCACTTCTTTCTCTCCTCTCTAGGTATATACTACCCTCTCTACCTTTCATCCCTTCCTTGTACCCTAATTAATATCCTTGACTCCCTTCCTCTATCTTCTCTCTCACTCTCTTATTATTTCTCTCCCCTCCCACTCGTTTCTCTTATTCACTACCGATCCCTTATATCCTCTCTCTCCCCATATCTAGGGATCTCCTTCCCTCCCTATTCACCTCACTACCTCTCCCTCCCTATATTATTACCCACCTCTCTCTACCCCTCTAGGTTTCTCACTTATCTAACTGTCCACCCTCTAGTTATCTCCCTCCCTCTCCACCTTCATCCCCCTTTCCCTTGCCCCTATCTATTTATGAACACTCTCCCTCTCTTCTCTCTCTACAAACCTATATCCATCTCCTCATTCTCTAGGTATCTTGCTCCCTCCATTTCTATCTCTCCATCCATCCCCTCTTACTCATCTCTTTTTTCTTCTATCTCTTCTGCTCTCTCTCCCTTCCTTTCTTCCCCTCTCCTTTTATATATCCTTCCCCCACTCTCTCATTATCTCTCTATCTCTCTTATTCTCTTTCTTCATTGTCTAGTTCATTAACTCTCCAACCCACCCTCTCTCCCCTGTCTAGGTTTCTCCCTTCCTTCCTCCTCACCTATCTACCTTTGCATATAGGTCTCATTACCCACCTCTCTTTATCCCCCTCTATCTATCTCACTCCTCTCTTGAAATCTAATTCTCTTGCCTATCTATATGTCCCCTCTATTGTTCCCTCTCTCCCTCTCTATCTCTCTTCCCCTCCTCCTTAACATACAACCCACAACAACACCAAGTGGTGTCCTAAGGGGTCATAAGACACCATATGACCCTTGACAACACCTAAGGAGTCGTATGGTTCCCTAAGGGCACACCATATGACACCTTAGGACACAATACAACCAATAACGACACCATATGATGTCCTCAGGGGTCATATGGTGTCTTAAATGGTCATAGGACACCATATGACCCCTTAGGATACAATATGACCCCTAATGACACCGAAGGGGTCATATGTTGTCCTAAGGAGTCATATGACACCATATGACCCTTAACGACATCTAAGGGGTCATAGGATACCATATGACCTCTTAGGACACCATATAACCCATAACGATACCATATGGTGTCCTAAGGTGTCATAGGACACCACATGACCCCTTAGGACACCATATGACCCATAATAACACCATATGGTGTCCTAAGGGGTCACAGGACACTAGATGATCCATACGGACACCATATGACCCTTTAGAACATAATATGACCCCTAACGCACCTAAGGGATCATATGGTGTCCTAAGGGGTCATAGGACACCATATGATCCCTTAGGACACAATATGAATCCTAACAACATTTAAGGGGTTACATGGTGTCCTAAGGGGTCATAGAACACTATATGACCCCTTAAGACACCATATAACCCAAAATGACACTATATTGTATCCTAAGGGGTCACATGGTGTCCTAAGGGATCATAGGACACCATATGACCCCTTAGGACACCATACAACCCATAACGACACCATATGGTGTCTTAAGGGGTCATAGGATACCATATGACCAATTATTACATAATATGATCCCTAATGACACATAAGGGGTCATATGGTGTCCTATGGGGTCATAGGGCACCATATGACACCTTAGCACACAATACGATGCATAGCAACACCATATTGTGTTGTAAGGGGTCGTATGGTTTCCTAAGGGTCATAGGATACAATATGACTCCTTAGGACACAATATGACCCCTAACAACCCCTTAGGGGGTTATACGACACCATATGACCCCTTAGTACACTATACGACCTATAATGACACCATATGGTCTCCTAAGGGGTCATATAGTGTCCTAATGGGTCATATAGTATCCTAATGGGTCATATAACACCATATGACCCCTTAGCACACCATAAGATCCATAATGACACCATATTGTGTCCTAAGGGGTAATAGGACACCATATGAGGGCTCATATGGTGTCCTACACCAGATGACCCCTTAGGACATCATAAGACCCATAACAACACCATATTGTATCCTAAGGGTTCATATGGTGCCCTAAGGGGTCATCGGACACCATATGACCCCTCAAGACACCATATTGTATCCTAAGGGGTCATATGGTGTCCTAAAGGGTCATAGGACACAATATGACCTCTAACAACCCCTTAGGGGGTCATAGGACACAATGTGACCCATTAAAACACTATATAGCCCATAACAACACAATATGGTGTCCTAAGGGGTCATACAACACCATATGACACCTTAGCACACCATATGACCCATAAAGGACACCATATGGTATCCTTCATCTGACACCATGTGACTCCTTAGGACACCATATGACCCATAAAGACACCATATGATGTCCTATGGGATCATATGGTGTCCTAAGGGGTCATAGGACACCCTATGACCCCTTAGGACACAATATGATCCCTAACAATACCTAAGGGGTCATATGGTGTCCTAGGGGTTCATGGTGACCTTGAGAATTGAGAGAGACAATAAGAGAGTAAGGTATATATATGAGAGAGTCATATGGTGTTTTATGACCCCTTAGAACACCATATGACCCCTAACTACACCATATGGTGTCCAAAGGGGTCATATGGTTTCCTAAGGGGTCATATGATGTCCTAAGGGGTCATATGGTGTTCTATGACCCCTTAGGACACCACATGACCCCACATGACACCATATGACCCCTAATGACACCATATGGTGTCCTAAGGGGTCATATGGTGTCGTTAAAGGTTATATGGTGTCCCATGGGGTCATATGGTGTTCTATAACCCCTTAGGGCATCATATGACCCCTAACAACACCAAATGGTGTCCTAAGGGGTCAGATGGTGTCCTATAGGGTCATATGGTGTCCTAAGGGATCATAAGGTGTCTTAAGGGGTTATATGATGTTTTGTGACCCCTTAGGACACTATTTGACCCTTTAGGACAACATATGACCTCTAAGAACACTATATGGTGTCCTAAGGGGTCATATGGTGTTTTATGACCCTTTAGGACACCATATGACCCCTAACGATACCATATGGTGTCTTAAGGGGTCATTTGACATTATTATGGGTCATATAGTGTCCTAAGGAGTCATATGGTGTTTTATGACCCCTTAGGACACAATATGGTGTCATGAGGGGTCATATGGTGTCATATGGGGTCATATGGTGTCTTGAGGGCTCATATGCAATCCCAAGGGGTCATAGAACACCATATGACCCCTTAGGACACCATATGTTGTCATTAGGGGCCATATGGTGTCCCAAGGGGTCATAGAACACCATATGACCTCTTAGGACACTATATGGTGGCGTTAGGAATTATATGGTGTATGGGGTCATATGGTGTCCTAAGGGGTCATAGAATACCATATGACCCCTTCTGACACCATATGACCCCTTAGGAAATCATATGACCCCTTAGGACACCATATGATGATGTTAGGGGTTATATGGTGTCCTAAGGGGTCATAGAATACCATGACCCCTTAGGACACTATATGACCCCTTAGGACACCATATGACATATCCTAAGGGTTCATATGGTGTCTAAAGGGGTCATAGAACACCATATGACCCCTAAGGACACAATATGACCCCTTAGGACACCATATGATGTTTTTAGGGGTCATATGGTGTCCTAAGGGGTCATAGAACATCATACGACCCCTTAGGACATAATATGACCCCTAATGACACCATATGACTCCTAATGACACCATATACCCCTCAGGACACCATATGGTGTTCTTAGGGGTCATATGGTGTCCTAAGGGGTCATAGAATACCATATAATCCCTTATGACACCATATGACCCCTTAGGACACCATATGACCCCTAATGACACCATATAGTGTCATATGGTGTCCTAAGGGGTCATATGACATCCTAATGGGTCATAGAATACCATATGACCTCTTAGGACACCATATGACCCCTAATGAAACCATATGACCCCTAACAACATGATATGGTCTCTTAAGAGGTCATATGGTGTCCTGAGGGGTCATGCAGTGTTTTGTGACCCCCCAGGACACCATATGACCCCTCAAGACACAATATGGTATCATTAGGGGTCATATGGTGTCCTAAGGGGTCATATGGTGTTGTTAGGGATCATATGGTGTCTTAAGGGGTCATATGGTATTCTATGACCCATTTGGGCACCATATAACCCCTTAGGACATCGTATGACCCCTAATGACACCATGTGACCCGTTGGGCACCATATGACCCCTAATGACACTATATGGTGTCGTTATGGGGCATATGGTGTCATAAGGGGTCATAGAATACCATATGAACTCTTAGGACACTATATGGTGTTGTTAGGGGTCATATGGTGTCATTAGGGGTCATATGGTATCCTAACGGGTCATATGATGTCCATAGGGGTCATACAACACCAAATGACCCCTTAGGACACCATATGACCCATAGTGACACCATATGACCCCTTAGGACACCATATGACTTGTAACGACACCATATATTATCCTAAGAGGTCATATGGTTTCCTAAGATAGATAGTAATGGTTTCCTAAAGGTTTATATGGCCCACCATGCTCTTGCACATACCCAGATGGGTTACATAGAGATATAAGATACCTAGAGGGGGAGAGAGGCATGAGAGACCTAGATTGGGTGAGAGAGAGAGAGGGTTGAGGTAGATGGAGGGGGGTAGAGAGAGGTTGGTAATGAGATATGGATGGAGATGTAGAGAGGTGGAGAGGGAATGAGGGAGAAACCTAGAGATGGTTAGAGAGGGTGTGATGGAAAGCTGATGATGCAGAAAATAAAGAGAGAATAAGAATTAGTAAGGAAGGGAGAGAGAGAGATGGGATAAGGAGGGATAGGGAGATAGAGAGGGATAGGGGAAGAAAATAATAGAGATGCCTATAAATGGGAGGGAGGGATAAGAGGAGAGATGAAAGAATAAAGAGAGAGAAGAGTATATTAAGGGAGAGGTAAACATGGAGGGACTATAAGACCTAGGGAAGGAGATGATGCAAAGGTGGGGGGAAAGTGAGAAGAGGATGAGAGAGTTCAAAAATAAATAGGGGTAAATGGGGAGGGAGATATGGGGGAAGAGAGAGGGAGAGAACTATATTGGGAAAGAGAGATGGGAGACCTAGATGATAAGAGAGAGGAATGAGATAGATAGAGGGCAGGAGAGAGAGGTGAGTAATGAGACATGATGCAGAGGTAGATAGGTGGAGAAGAAGGAAGTGGTAAACCTAGAGAGGTGAGAGAGAGAGAATAAAAGAGGAAGAGAGAATTAAAAAGTGGGGGAGTGAGATATATATGGGGGTATGTATGGATGGGGAGGTAGAGAGGGAGAGGGGAAGAAATGAAGGGAGAGACCTAGAGAAGGGAGGGAGGGAGAATAGAAGAGATAGAAGAACAAAGAGAGGAGTAAGAGGGGATGGATGGAGAGGTAGACATGGAGAGAGTAAGATACCTATGGAAAGAGGAGATAAAGAGGTTAGGGGAGGAAGAGAAAAGGAGGGAGTTCATAAAGGGATAGGGTTAAGGAGGACGGAGAGAGAGGTAGACAGGGACATAGAGAACTATAAAGGGGGCATAGGTGAGAGACCTAGATGTCCAGAGAGGAGTGAGATAGATAGAGGGGGATAAAGAGAGGTGGGTAATGCGAACTATATGAAGAGGTAGAAAGGTGGAGAGGAAGGGAGGGAGAAACATACAGAGGGGAGATAGGGTGGGATGGAGAGGTAATGACCTAGACAATGAAGATAGAGAATAAGAGAGGAAGAGAGAAGATGAGAGAGTGGGAGAGGGAGAGAGGAAGAAAGGAAGGTAGAGACCTAGAGAGGGGAGGGAGGGAGAATAGAAGAGATAGAAGAACAAAGAGATGAGTAAGAAGAGATGGATAGAGAGGTAGACATGGAGGGACTGTGAGACCTAGAGAATGAGGAGATAGAAAGGTATGGAGAGAGAGAGATATATATAATAGAGGGAGAGAGTTCATAAATAGATAGAGGTAAGGAGAAGGGAGAGAAAGGTGGAGAGGGGGTAGAGAACTATAGGGTGGACAATTAGATAAGTGAGAAACCTAGAGGGGGAGAGAAAGGTGGGTAATAATATAGGGAGGGAGAGACAGTGAGGTGAATAGTGAGGGAGGGACAACCCTAGATATGGGGAAAGAGAGGATAAAAGGGATAGGTAGTGACCAAGAGAAAGGAGTGGGAGGGGAGAGAAACAATAAGGGATTGAGAGAGAAGAGAGAGAGAGAGTCAAGGATAAAGAAGCGAGAGAGACAAGAGAGGGAGAGAGATAGGTCTAGAGTTTGTGGAAGATAAAGAGAGTGAGAGATATAGCTAAAGAATGCTAATGGGATCATGTTGATTACTGAAATTTGACATGTCGATTATTGAAACTTGACTAAGTCTGAAATTTTATATGATCCTCTAAAAACTAGAATCTACATTATAAGTCCTATAAAGTTATACTTAAATTTTATATTTCATGTATATATTCTCCTTTAGGGGTGGATTTAACATGTGTCAAGATTGAAAAATCTAAACACTCACAAAACCTTCACATTAGACAATGTAGAACATTTGGCACTCACCAATTGCAAAAAATTGACTTTTCACATTTGGCGAGTGCCAAATTTGGCATGCGCCAAATGTGAAAATTAAATTTTGCATTTGGCGAGCGACAAATTTGGCATGCGCCAAATGTGAAAATTCAAAATTTTTCATTTGGCGAGTGCCAAATAGGGCGAGCACCATATTTGGTGCTCACCAAATGGTTTGCTTGGGAGAATACCAACCCTTTGGGTTGGATTTGCCTTAGGCATCCAACCTATAGGTTTGGACGACCTTTTCATGGCAATGACACATTTTTATGAAAAAGTAAGAAGTGGCACCTTTTTGGTACCACAACTTGGTGCACTTACCCACATTTATAATTGATTTATTTAAATTTCTCAGCAACCCAAAATTTCCCGCAGACAATCTTTTCTAAACAAGCTTTTTGAAGAAAATTGCAAAGAAGGATAAACCCTCTAACCTAGTAATAGCAGAAAATGGACAATGAAATTCAATGATGCACAATCCCAAATCCAAGTTGCAATTCCAAATTCAAACCCAAGCCAAATAATGAATTTCACAATAATGAAAATAATCTCCAACAAGCCAACCCCCAACAAAACTCAAAAAACTCAATATATATAAAAATTAATCCAAAACACTAACCAATCATGGTTGAAGTGAAAATAATTAAAAAAATATTATTAATCATACCAACCCTACCCAAATTCAAGGTAAAAATATAAAATAATATTATTTACTTAACCTCAAATCTCAACCAATAAAATAATAGGGTAGGTATAAACATAATATTTAATTACTCAATTAGTAACAAGAGAATGTAATAATAATATAATAAAAAATAATAATAACTTAAAACCCAATAAAACAAATCAAAGGCATTATAAATAAATATTTCAATTAAATATAAACCACAAATAATATAAATAAACAAACAATTAATTAATAATATCCTCACAATCACAACTCCCAAGAGGGTCAATCGTAATTAAAAATTAAAATATATTTCCTACCAACCCTTTCCAAAAACCAAGGTCAGAATAATAAAATATTATTTAATTAACTTACCCAATAATTCAACCAATATAATAATAGGGTAGGTAGAGAGAATATATTTACTAACCCAAAAGTGTAAAAAGAGAAATAATGATAATATTATAGTCAACCAATAATAAAATAAACCATGGGCATAATTAATTATAAAAGCCCATTAATAAAATAACCAAAGGATATAAACAAATACCCACATTAATATAAAAACCACAAATAAATAATATATAATCCTTGGCATTAAATTAAATATAAGACCAAAGGATCAAATAATAATAATCTCTCATTAAGTTATTATTAAATATTAATATCAACTATTTAATTTAATTTATTAACTATGTAAATCATTAAATTTAATTTAACATTATTAAACTATATAAATCAATCAATTAATTAATAATACCAATAATCATAATACTTCAAAGGAAACCAACATAGGATAATTCAAGAGACCACTAGACGCTAAAATATCTCACACAAAAACACCAAACTGACAAGGGTGATCAACTTAAACCTAGAGTATAGAATGGTTTTTCATGTCATCTTCGATCAACTTGCCATTGGGATAAGACGCGCTCAAACCTATGAAGCCAAGTGGTGTTGATGTCTGGTACCTATAAACCTATCACCACCAATACATATACAACAACATATAATGTAATTAAATAGGCAAGTGAAGAGAATCGCAACATCATATCATGCTCACAATGAGTGATATGACATCGTCTCTATCACAAATACACTTAGAAGACCGTCACGAAAATCAAGCACCATCATAGACATCATCGTATCCAATATAATCATAATATAGGGTTAGTACATCATAAAATATCATCAAATCACCATACACAAATATAAATCACACATATAAGATGAGTGTATAACGATCATCAAATAAGAGTCCATCATCATCCTCATAAAATCATAATGTCAAGTGCAAATATAATATGTCTTTCACCAATCAAGAAATATCCAAATCAAAAGTAAATCCATAAAACGCAATCATAACATCACATAATAGTGTAAGTTATGCCAATATAGTCTATCAATGCACAAAAAGGAAAGATGAACCAAGGAGGGGTACTACACATACACATACACATACACATACACATACACATACACATATAGATATATATAAATCAATGAATTATTCTTTGGTAAGCTCGTAAGCTCTTAATTCATTAATTCCAATTAATAAAGATCAAGTATATTATAGATATCCCCAACACACTCAAAAATAATTAAGTAGTCACGGTTCATTTACTAAACAAGGTGAACCTTAGGTGGACAAAACCTACAAGGTATAGATGTTATAATGACATTGTTGATACTTAGTCTCTCATCACCAGTTCACAAAATCCACTCCACCTTGTACCTCAAGTACCTGCAATCAACTGTCAAGCTCACACAACTTCACAAATTCGTTAGATCAGGTTAGAGATAAAATATATAATCAAAGCATTAATTAAAAAAATATGATAATATCAAAACATTAATTAATAGTAGCATTAAGATTTTATAACCATCATGTTGGGAAAATAGTGTCTCAACCTTGCATTTACATGAGGTTACTATTTATAATAAGTTTTCATTTGAGTACAAAATGGTACAAAATTGTCCCTGAAGCTTCTGGTTGGATAGATAAGCATTTCGGTAAAGTTATGTCATAAGATCATAGCTAGTTTTGAAGATATTAAATTATTCATTTTGGAGGGGTCCAATGAAAGGTTTAAATTTGATTTTGAGGACTTTAGAGGGCCCAAAACACCCTAAAAAGTGGGCATAAATGGTGTAGCGATTTACGAGGCAATAGAGCACTTCGTGAGCTTTTTGACACTCCAAACAATTCATCAATAGGACACACAGTTCTCAAGTTGTGGCCTCCAGAAGTTTGTACTCCTGAAATGAGATTTATAAAATACATCGAACAAATAAATAAGTTGTAAAATGGGAGGGACACGTCATAGGAAATCTAGAAGGGAGATAAGGTTAGCTAAACCTTATTGGGTGGTTCTAGCCCATGGTTTTGTAACACCGTTTGATAGTTTCTTATATTGTATCTCCTATATATTAGGTGCATGAGATATAGGTTGTATGTAAGAGTCTTATAGCTATTGAGTTACCTCTGAATCTTTGATTAGTGGTACTTCTGCGAAGAGCTTGCTCTGCAAATAGTAGTTTTACGCATAACATCAATTGTTTGTTCTTCATCTGCCCATTTAGAGCTTATATTGAGAAGAGAAGTTGTCGGTGACGTCGGAAAGGTAGACTTCACATACTCAACCAACTTCTGGGACTCAAAGGAAGAGGCCCTTCCAAGGATATTACATTGTTGGGCATCTTCAAAGCTGGGAAAAGAATCCTCACTATTTAAGTCCTTTATGACTGAGATCAAATCCTCCTCCCTATTATTTGCTTGTAGATCCACATGGATTTCCCCTTTCTCCAGATCTTCTTCTTTTTGTTCATTGCAGTTAGGGCTTGGCTTTTCTCCTTCATTAGATCTATTCGGGGCTCCTTCTTTATCTTCTTTCTTTGATTCCTTTATGCATACCTTATTATCATTTTCCTTTTGCTCAAAGGTCTCATGAATGATAACATTTTGTATCTCTTCTTCTGCCTTCTTATTGAAATTTTAGCTTTCCACTATATCTTTCTCTCTTTTTTGGCTTTCTCCTTTTTAGCCTGCAATAGACATTTCTTAGCAATATGTCTAGCCTTTTTGTAGTGGAAATGCGCAAAAGGAACCTCCCATATTATAGCTATTGGACCCATTTCCCAAGCTTGGAGTTAATCTTGATTGAGAGAGGCATATCCATTCCTTGAGTGACATCCACACAAATTATTGCAAAGGCGAGTTTTCTTCTAGCTGTTGTTGTTAGGTCAATGGATAGGAGTTCACCAAAGTGCTTGCCAGACCATTACAGACATCTTCAACCCAGATTTCTAAGGGAAGACCTAGGAGTCTTACCCACATAGGGGCCTAAGCACAAAAAGAAGCATTAAGATCCAACAATGACGACCACTTCTAAAGTGCCAAAGAAGTTTTCCCTATCACCCAAGGGTCGCCACAAAGAATCCTAGTCATGTCTTCCTCATAGGAAAAAGTGAGGGAAAGAGCTCCTTTTGGCATAGTAGAGATTTCAACCTGTCCCTTAAGAGCCTTCAGGCACACTACCTAGAGCTTACTGCTCAAATTACAATGACCCAGAAGGCTCCAACCCTTAGGGAAGGTTCACTACATTACAATAAGATTCAGATAACAATCCAGAAAGAATGGACTGCAATAATAGCATCTGCTAATGCCTAATAGAATTTCTAGTTCAGTACAAATGTCTTCTCTTCACCAATCTCTACTCTACACACTACACCGAAAGATAATATCTCTTGATCGTACATACATTATTCTTTGATAATGGCAGAATCAATTTCTTGACCCCAAATTACATGAATATTACACCTATTTATACAAATCATCAACCTTGACTACAAGGTCAACCAAACCCATAACACCTAATTACAAAATTACATCACATGATACATAAATCAACCTCCAGAACAATATAATTACATGGATAGCATAACAAGGACCTGAATCAAATATCCAAATGCTCATCACCACCAAAAATCATGCCAAGATCAACTGCAACATGTTACCCCACCAAAATACTGCATAACAAGAAGAACATCACTGGATCATGAAAATCACCAAAAACTCGCACAATAATCAATTTGAATCTCCAAGACAAATAGGACATGATTAGGAAATAGAAACAAGAATGTTAGAACTATCCGCAATAGCTACACCAATGCCACTTATGCAAATATTCATCGATCAACACACTAATGTTCAAGAACACTCAACAACAACAACTCAAATAAGAAAGATAGCTTCTGGAGCACCAAATCATGAAACACTTGACATGAAGATACACACGGGTATCAAAAACATTATCCCAAATCTATAGCACAAGATGTCATCATACAAGAGCTCACCGAATCAAAAACCAAACTCTACTAACCACTGAATAGAAAAACCAGAAACCTCAAATGCAATCACCGAATCAAGTGATATAATCAAGAAGACTTCCAGATCACTAAAAACAATTCTCTGCAATACCAAAATACAAGAATATGTTGACATCAATCGAAAACAACATATCCTAGCAACAACAATGTCCAATAATCTTCCCCTTTGGCATTGATGGCAACATATGAATGTGAAAAACAATCAATGCAAATGAATAAATCAACACCACCAGTTTTTGTTGGAATCCAAGAACACTGAGAGGGGGGGTGAATCATTGTTCTACTATAATGATCAATTTTAACCTTATTAAAACACACATTCACCAATTGATATATCGATACATATAGAATTGAAATAAGTAAAGCAACCAATAAGGCAATCACACAAATGAGTACCATAACATAGAGATTTATACGTGGAAAACCTCAAAGAGGAAAAACCACGGTGGGACTTTTGACCCACAATATCAATCCACTGGCCATATGAAAAGATATTACAAAATATGGGGGCCTACACTTGCAAGAAGGCTTACAACCTAGAGCACATTGCTCAATCAAAAAAGGAGTCTCACTAACTACATACAAATCCAGACTACAATCTAGAGAAATGATTGAACTACAATGATAACATCTTCTATGCTTGGATACAGTTTCGGTTAAGCTTTCTCTATTCCGGTCCAGAAACCCTAAACCCTTACCGGAATACCCTCTTACATAATCACCGCATTCCTCATTACAAATATATCTCTCATGTAACACATAACCCTACACACTTCCATATCACAAAATGATCTAATCAACTGACCTATATACCCTTACAAACTTTCATGCCTTATGTCAGCTTACATAGATTATTACAAAATGAATATACAAGTTGGCTCAATTACATAAATACATAAATATCAAAGTCAATTGTTGATGTCGGATCTCCCAAATGATGTCGGCTTCCAATACCGATAACTTGAATGTGAACCATGTTAGTATGCAATGTCAGTAACCAAATAATTCCTTCAAATCGGTGAAGATATATGTTGGTGCCGGTGTCGGTGTCAGTGAAGTGTCTGTCGGTGATCAACTAAACTAAAATATGAAGTGGGAACATGTTGCCATCAATGACAACATATTGAAACCAATCAAATGAGTGTCAATTACCAACAATCTCCCCCTTTGGCATTGATGGCAACACTCATGTGAAAAATGATAATGGTTTCCATCTGTCTGTTTCATCCTGAGACTGCTCCCCCTGAGCTAAATATCCATCTGTGAACATGATCTATACAAAATACTCCATACCTCCATATCTCTTGATGCCAAACATATATTTTTCACCTTTACCTTCCCCTTTGACATCAATGTCAACCAAAAATACCAAAAACTGGGACGAAGAATGAAAGACTGTACAAAAATGTCCCAAAATACCTTACCGAAGTTGAATATACTTGAAAAGTTCTAGATACGATTTCTCCAAAATCTTGAGATAGGTATCCCAAATAGATTTGAAAGTGTCGGAAATAGATACAAGTCCATTAAGCATGTGAGCATATGACTCTTTCTCATTAAGCTCTACTGGTGTGGGCTTATCAACCAAATCAATGCATTCCATTAATAATCGATATTCGGAAATAGATACAAGTCCATTAAGCATGTGAGCATATGACTCTTTCTCATTAAGCTCTACTAGTGTAAGTGTAGGCCCTCTAGATGATGAAATCTAGATTAATGACATCACTAGCACTAGCACGTGAGCATGTGAGCATATGACTCTTCCTTGTCTTGGGATATCACTAGCACGTATTGTTCTAACTCCACTTGGATCCAAGGGTTTGTTGCCTCCTTGTGGGTCCCCTATGATTGGATTCTTGCCATCCACCTAAGGATCTGCAGTCTTAGGAGCATCCCATGAACCATTCTTACCACTTGCGTCTTGGATTGTAGGGCCTGCAGAGGGCTTCCCGCTTGTTGTCCATAGCTTGTGTTCAATAATTCCATAAGAACATAGGTGAATATAAAAAAATCTAATAGACATAGTCAAATAAATCTAATATTTTTTTCTAACTAGACTAGGTCATAACATGATGATTATTTGAAAAAACTATTTTACTAACATTAATCTAGTCACCTATATATACATATATATATTTATAAATAAATAAATAAAAGTTATATATTTTTACATCTACATATCTGTATACATAATATTGGTATGTATTGATATATAAATAAATAAATAAAAGCTGATTATATACTTTTACAACTGCATATATGTTCCATGGCATACCTATATAAATCTATAATAATATATAAATGTTTAACAGGACATAGCATCAATTACAGTTTAACAAACTCTATGTATTAATAATAATATGCACATATACCTATATATTTATAAATATGTCACCAGAAAAATGGAGTAAATGAAATTTACTGTTAATAGAACACTCCTTTTCCAACCTTGTATGAAATTTACTATTAATAGCATCACTGGGAGCCCTAAATTGAAAGGCGCAAAATGGTTTTCTTTTCTTAAAATAAAGGAGGCTACAAATAATTTATTTGAGAGTAATGGAATTGGTTCAGGAGGATATGGAAGTGTATGAAAACATGCAGTTGTAATATCTCTGGGGGATGGTTCAAGCTATGCGCATAGATTTTAAACAGTTTTGCTGGAAAAAACCTCATCACTTGTGCAAAATGAAATTGAGATTTTTGCATCGAGCTGAGTCCAAAAATAATATAAAAGCGGTGTTTTTGTTAAATAATATAGTATACAGTGCAGTGTGAAAGTTGTGTACAAAAAATCAAATGTACATAAGTGTCTTTCAATAGAACATAAAGCTGATAGAACTGACATTCTTGTAGATTGTTAAAAGTCTATGAAATTGGATATTTTTATAAACATATTACCACACAATTCCATTAAAACCATTTCAAACATTCCTAATTCAAAAATATATAAAAAAGCCAGACCTTCATTTTGCCTGCCATAACTATTTCTCAAATTTCAACTCATCTCTCTTTGTAATGAATTGAATTGAATGCCATATCCAAATCCTCACTCTTGTAACTCAATCCAATTTTCTGGAAGAATATTTTACATCACTCAGTAGACAATACATAGGATATCAAGCTTACCTGATTTTCTCAAGTCTAGGATAATTTGAAGTTGGAGAACAAGGTTGTGAAATGTATCGCCATCGGGTATAGTTATGGTGTGAAAGGATACAAGCTTTGGGACCCTGTTGCACAAAAGGTAATTCATAGTAGAAGTGTTATTTTTAGAGAAATTAAGTCTCCTTTTGTTACATTGTAGTCAGAATAGACTAAAAAGGAAGATGTGATTCAATTCCCTTCTACACTTGAAAGAGTTGAATCAAGACCCCTAGATAGGCAAGAAGTTGAGGAGAGCTCGTCTAGCTTTGAATCTTCAAAAGAGGAGGAAGAACCTCCAACTTAGCTTGTTTAAAGGTCTATAAGACATAGACAACCACCTGATGATTGGAGATGTATTTTTTTTTGAATACTAATGTGGATGAACCAAAATCTATAGAAGAGGCATTAAGCATGAATGATGCAGAATCCTGGAAGATTACTATGGAAGAAGAAATGGCAGCTTTGAAAAAGAATGATACATGGGATCTTGTACCATTTCCTGAAGAATGAAAGCATGTTGGTTGCAATACGACACCATATGACACCTTAGGACACAATATGAAACCTTAGTACACCATATGACCCCTTAGGATAATATGATGTCCTAATGGGTTAGATGGTGTTGTAAGAGGTCATATGGTGTTGTAACACATGTGTGGCCCCATAGGATCCCATATGACCTATAACAACACCATATGACCCATTAGGATATGACATGCTCCCTTAGGACACCATATGAGAGGTAATTATGGAGAGGGGTAGAGGGGGGTGAGGGAAGTATCAAGAGAGAGAGAGAGATGGGGGTTAATTAAGGGGGAGGGGAGATGGGGAGAATGGAAGAGTGAAGTATCAACAAACAGCCCAATGGGGTGAGTGTTGTGAGAGAGAGGGTAATTGGGGTGAAGAGAGAATGAGAGAGAGTTGGGGTAAAGTTAGATGTGGAGATAGGTGTGAGAGATAGATGGTAATTGGGGAAGAGAGAATTATAGATAGTTGGGGGTAATTAGGGGGTAGGAGGAGAGGGGGGATGGGAAATTATCAACAAAGGGAGAGAGAGAGAGATGAGGAGAGAGGTTCAAAGAGAGGTCTAGAGAGAAGGTGATTAGGGGGAGGGGAGAGGGGGGAGAGGGAAGTATAAAAAAAGGGGGGGAGAGAGAGGGAGGGAGTATCAACAAAGGAAGAGGGGGAATAGATGGGGAGAGAGCCCCCTAATTACTCTCTCTATCTCTATCTCTTTGTTAATACTTCCCTCTCTCGCATTTCCCTCCCCCTATTTATCCTCTTTCTATCACTCTCTCCACCTCTCTCCACCTCTCTCCCTCTCTCCTTTTGTTGATACTTACCCCCTCTCTCTCTCTTCTTATCCACTAATTACACACAACTCTCTTTCACATTATTTCTTCTCCTCAATTACCCTCTCTCTCTCACCTCTCTCCTATGAATTTATAGATACTTTCCTCTCCCCCTCTCCCCACCCCCTAATTACTCTTTATCTCTCTCTTCACCTCTCTCCCTATCTCTCTTCTCTCTTTATTGATACTTTTTCCTCTCCCCCTCTCCTCCTACCCCGTATTAATCCCAAATTCCCCTTCTCATTCTCTCTTCACCCCAATCACCCCCACTCTTTCTCTCTCTCTCTTCACCTACCACCTAATTACCTCTAGCTCACATCTCTTCAAGTATTTTCCATCTTTAACTCCATATGTGATTGTCTTGTATTTTTAGAAAGAAACTAGTTTCGTACCAATTTAATGTGTGCTCTCCAAATGTACGCATCTTGGTAAACGTTGCAAACCACCACATATAGCACAAGAACCTTCCAAACAAGGCATCTTATAATAAATGCAACCATCATGTCTATTACATAGCACACTTGAAATAAATTCTCTTACCGACTTAGGAGGTGTTTGTATATTGCATTCCTGCAAAACATTGTTAGTGTGCAAAGTAGAACAAATATGACAAAAAATATCATAATGCATGGAAAGTTCAATATGCATCCTACAACAAAATGTGGTGCATGCATGATTAATCTTAATATAAAAAGGTTTTGCCATTTCAAAAAATCTTTGAGAAATTCTTATTTGAGGAAACTTTTGAAGGAATATTTCATAAAATTTAGTTTGAATCATATCCAAATAGTGTTTGGCATGTGGCTCACGATTTGTAGACCCAATTCACCTTCTAACAACATCTCTTTGGTTGGGCGAAACTCTTGTGTTGTCATGCCAAAAAATTTCAATTAATGTTCTTAGTACATCAACAACAACCTTGTCTTTGCATGGTAGTCTACCCGAGAATTCCCAAAGAGAATTATTTTTAGGTTCCTCTATTTTTTCCAGCCTCATTTATTCTTTACTTAATGTTGATCTACTAACGTTTAATGACTTGTTTTTCTTATCAAATGGTCTTTTTTATTTTCTTTCTCATTATGGTTGATGTAATGACATGTCAAGTAGCATTAGAATCTTTAGTACGTGATTTTGAACCAATAGCTTGATATGCATCAAATAGATTTCTCACAATAGTTCTTTCACTGTTACTTTCAGATGATCTTAGGCCTAGAATTTTCATTCCCTTTAAAATTAAAATTTTTAATCATTTGAACAATTAATTGACATCTTGTGGTTTGATTTAAGTTTTAAAATAATTTTTTCATATTATTTTAACCATTCTCCTACAAGTTCGTTCATTAATTTTATTGGGCATTGGCTTCAATATATTCTCATCAATGTCAAGTATATACTTTGGTTTCCTACGAATGATTCTAGGAGGTGTTAACATCAGTGCATTATGTACATTCAATTCATCAAATAGAGAAGGTGTATGTTTATCATTTAATTAATTATTCAATGCGGTATCTTCTTCAATTGCATTAGGTTCATACGATAAATCAAATGTCTCTTCTTCAATTGCATTAGGTGCATTGTGTTTGTTTGGTAAATCCAATTGAGATGTTGAGGATGACATAACTTCTTCTCTCATTGTTCTGATGTCACGTAATTTCTTCATACGCTACCTTTGTCTTTCCTTTTCAACCTCTTGTTGTTTCATCGTTCCTCATTTGTTCTTTCACGTGGTTGATCTCGGTTGTCCTAAATAGAATCATATTACATCTATATGTAAACAAAAGTTCATAAACAAACAAATAACCATAAATATGCATCTTATCACTACTTTTTAGAATCAAACTATTAAAAAATCACAATACTATTGAAAAAACTAATAAGAACAACAATTCAGTTATTTGGAATCATGCAAAAACAAAAAATTCACTTACTTCTATATATAAAACAATGATAGAAGTACATACACAGTTCTAGTGGTGCCTTCAACGACCTCAAAAAGTTCTTTTGAGGTCGTTGAGGCTCTTGGGGAACTAAAACTATGTCTATGTACCTTGTATGTGCTACATTAATAACTGTGTACGCACTATTAGTCCATAAAATGTTGGAAAGCCCAACAATATTTTTCCCCATTCTATACTAATAAGTAGTGCGTACGCACTCCTAAGCCTAAAAAAAGTTATTGCAGGATAGCGAATAATGGGATCAGTAACCCATACGCACTTACAAGTAATAAGTACCATATATGCACTTGCAAGTAATAAGTACCGTGTACGCACTCCTACACCTTAAAAAAGTTATGGCAGGGTAGTGAACTAATAGGATCAGTACCCCGTACACACTATTGGTAGTAGAAAAAATGTGAATGAAAAGGGAGGGAGGGGGTGAAAAGGGAGGGAGGGGGGGGGAGAGAGAGAGAGAGAGAGAGAGAGAGAGAGAGAGAGAGAGAGAGAGAGAGAGAGAGAGAGAGAGAGAGAGAGAGAGGAGAGTAGTGGGGAGGGAGAGAGGAGGGGGGGTGGAAGGGGAGAAGGGAGAGAGGGAGAGAAGGAGGGGGGAGGGAGAGGAGAGGGGGGAGGGAGGGAGAGGAAGAGAGAGAGAGAGAGAGAGAGAGGAGAGGGAAGGAGGGAGAGGGAGAGGGAGAGAGAAAGGAGGGGATGAGGGAAAGGAAGAGAGAGAGAGGGAACGAGGGAGAGGGAGAGAAAGGGAGAGAGAGAGAGGGGCAGGGAAGGTAAAGAGAGGGAGAGAGGGAGAGAAGAGGGGGGAGGGAGGGAGAGAAGAAGGGGTATGGAGGAAGGGGAAGGGAGAGTAGGTGGGAGGGAGAGAGAAAGAGGGAAGGACGGAGAGGGAGAGAGGAAAAGAGGAGAGAGAGAGCACGCGCATAGCAAGAGAGAGAGAGAGAGAGAGAGAGAGAGAGGAAGGGGTATGGAGGAAGGGAGAGGGAGAGAGAGAGAGGGGGAGATTAGGTGAGAGTGAGAGGGGGGAGGGAGGGAGAGAGAGAGAGGGAAGGAGGGAGAGGGAGAGATGGAGAGAGAGAGAGAGAGAGAGAGAGAGAGAGAGGGAGAGGAGAGAGAGAGAGAGAGAGAGAGAGAGAGAGAGAGAGAGAGAGAGAGAGATGTGGGAGGGAGGGAGGGGAGAGGTAGAGGGAGGGAGAGAGAGAGAGAGAGAGAAAGGAGGGGAGGAGGGAGAGGAAGAGAGAGAGAGGGGAAGGAGGGAGAGGGAGAAAGAGGGAGAGAGAGAGGGGGGGAGGGAAGGTAGAGAGAGGGAGAGAGGTAGAGGGAGGGAGAGAGGGAGAGAGGGAGGGGGAGAGGGAGAGTAGAGGGGAGGGAGAGAGAGAGGGAGAGAGAGAGAGAGAGAGAGAGAGAGAGAGAGAGAGAGAGAGAGAGAACAAGGAGGGGGGAGGGAAAGGGAGAGAGGGAGAGAAGAAGGAGGGGAGAGGGAGAGGAAGAGAGATCGAATCTAGGACACAATATGACCCTTAGAACACAATATGACCCCTAAAAACATCTAAGGGGTCATATGACACTATATTATCCCTTAACACACCATAGGACCTATAACAACACCAAATAGTGTCCTAAGGGGTCATGGAAAACCATATGACCCTTTAGAACACCATATGGTGTTGTTATAGGTCATTGGTGTCCACAAGGGTCATATGGCATCCTATGACCCCTTAGGAGACCATATAGTGTTGTAATGGTAGTATGGTGTCTTAAGGAGTCATATGGTGTCCCTAAGGGGTCACAGGACACCATATGAGCTCTTAGGAAATAATTTGACCTCTAAATGACACCTAAGGGGTCATATGGTGGGCAAATAAAATGATATATTAAATTTTAAGTTATGAATAGAAACATCATACAATATAACATCAACAGTTTATTTTTGATATAGCTAAGTTAGACTATTGTCAGCATAAGAGAAACTCCAAGGGAACAAATAATGAGGCTTCACTAAAAAGCAAATGGAAGAGCTTGACGTGATCCTAAGATAACTGCCTAAGTTCTAAAACATATGGTGCTATTTAAATTTTCAAGGTTATAGGACTAATCTTGATTGTGACTATAGAATCAAAAAAGAAGGGAAAGCAGGAGGGAGAAAAAGAAGAGAAAGAGGGATGGGGTATGGAGGAAGGGAGAAGGGGAGAGAGCGAGAGAGAGAGGGATGGGGTATGGAGGAAGGGAGAAGGGGAGAGAGCAAGAGAGAGAGGGATGGGGTATGGAGGAAGGCGAGAAGGGGAGAGGGAGAGAGAGAGAGAGAGGGAGAGGAGAGAGGGAGAGAAGAAGGAGGGGGGAGGGAGAAGAAGAGAGATCAAATCTAAGACACAATATGACCCCTATCAACATCTAAGGGGTCATAGGGTGTCCTAAGGGGTCATATGACACTATATTAATCCCTTAGCACACCATAGTACCTATAACGACACCAAATAGTGTCCTAATGGGTCGTTAGAACACCATATGACCCTTTAGAACACTATATGGTGTTGTTATGGGTCATTGGTGTCCTGAGGGGTCATATGGCATCCTATGACCCCTTAGGACACCATATGGTGTTGTTATGGGTCGTATGTTTTCTTAAGGGGTCATATGGTTTCCTAAGGGGTCACAGGACACCATATGACCTCTTAGGAAACAATATGACCTCTAATGACACCTAAGGGGTCATATGGTGGGCTAATAAAATGATATATTAAATTTAAAGTTATGAATATAACATCATACAATAGAAATCAATAGTTTAGTTTTGATATAGCTAAGTTATACCATTGTTAGCATAACAGTGATTCCAAGCAAACAAACAACGAGGCTTCGCTAAAAAGCAAGTGTAAGAGCTTGACCTAACCCTAAGAGTACTGCCTAAGTTCTAAAACATATGATGCTATTAAATTTTCAAGGTTATAAGACTGATCTCAATTGTCACTTGTTAGTCTGCCTCTTTTAAATATTCCGCATCCGAAGAAAGTTTTCATTTTGTGGTCTTTCTTGAACTTGAACCTTGAACCTTTCAAAAAAAGTGGTTCAAAGTTCAAAGTTCAAAGTCGGTTTATAAAGTAATGGCTATGTTCAATAGGCCATCAATAGACTTTGTGATCATTGTCATTGAACTTGAACCTTTGAACCTTCTTTTTAGTGGTTCAAGGTTCAAGGTTCAAATGTGTTGTATTAAGTCTTTTGTGAGTCGCATTCATAAAGTGTGAGTCTTTGTTTGGCTGAATGTTTTGTTCTCTAGTGAAGTCTTGAACTTGAACCTCCGAACTACTTTTTAGTGGTTTAGGGTTCAAGGTTCGAGGATAGATAATTTTGAAGATAAAGTAATGAAGTATTGGCATATAAAGGAATATTCTAGATTTGAATGATGAACCTCAAAGGAAATGAATGATAATGATATCCATACTAGAGATAATCATGTTGAGAAAAGATATGAAAGGAGAAGGCACGTAGGAATTAATAAGGTGTCAAGATCAAATCCTTTCAGCACAATGGGCACGGATAATCAAATAGGCGGGAGTCATAAAGAGTCATGCAGCCAACATTTTAGGTTATGTTTTAAGTCTATTTCTTTGAAAGTAAATTATTGGCCTCAGTTGTTTGTTCAAATTAGTCAGTAGGGAAGTAGCAGTGGTGGTAGTTTCTTTTCTTAGCTTTGTGTGAATTTTTGGTTCTGCATGAAAGGTGAGCTCAAAGTTCTTCTTTCTTCCCTGTTAAATTGTGTAAATTGAAAGGTGTTGTTTAGTATTTTAGTTAGTTCAGTCCACTCTTCTTCCTATGCACTTTTCCTATTATTGAGTAAAGATGAGACCAAAACCACCTTAGTCGGACCCAAAATCTGGTTTAGTCTGTTCCCTACCAGACATAGGAGACACCTTCTTGCCATCAATGAATTTAGAGGAATTTCATGAAAGAACACATGATTCTACCAATACCCCATTAATGCAGAAGATTCTAGACAATGGGTTAATTAAAGCTACAGCATTTCCCCCTGCCGTATCATGTCCAGAGTTAGTTTTAGAGTGTATGAGCAGATATGACCCTGTCGAGAGGTGTATTAGGGATGTAAAGGGGAAAAGTTTGTTGGTAATTAGTCGGCAGACCATTGCCACAGTAATGAGAATTCCTGAGAAAGAACAATATGAAGACTAGACAGTTTGCAAGTCACAAGGGCTTTTTTCAAAAAAAAAGGCCTATTACCGAAGTGTTATTGCTAGGAATTGGTTGTTGAAATTCCAAAAAGGAGGTTCTAGGTTGCCCAACCCATTAACCCATGATCACATGATTCAAGAAGTAAGGGATATAATCATTCTCTTACATAGAATGCGGGGAAATCAGATTGCCTATTACTGGGAGGATTGGATGTATTTCTTTGTCCAGGTTATCTTTGGTGAGAAAAGATATATAGACTGGGCCGAGTTAATTGTAGAGAGAATGCATGAGGGCTTAAGTTGCTTTGGAAACAAGAATTTCTATATGTCTTCCTATCTTATATATTGCTTAGCTTGTATATGACAATGGACGGGTTTATTCCATGAAGTTTGGCAGAATAATATGAAATTCTATGAGTACCATCGACATTTACAACAACACAGGGTAGCAGAAAATTATTATAAAGTTCAAAATATTTTCCTAGGCAGGATAGTATTTGAATTGAGGGGAGATATGCATAAAAGATTGATCGAGGAAGCTATGCAGTTTATAAGTACCTACAGCAGTATCTATATTCATTTTTCTAGATTCACTTATCTGAGGGTTGGTGGCTTTGAAGGAGAACCCTATAAATTACTGAGGTATGTCTTCGATAGACAGGTGCTAATGGAAGTAAGTAGATAGCTTGCCCATATAGAAAAGAAATACAGAGAAAAGCATCAAACAAGAATATCTATCCCTATTGAACTAACACATTACACTTGCAATAGTGTTTCAGATGCCTTGAACCTAGAACTAGAGTTCAAACAGTTCAATTTCAAACTGTATATTCCCCACACTAACTTTGATATTAAAGGCTGTGCAATGGCTCATCTTACAATTAGGGAACATTTTCAGCATATGTCGAGTCTAGAAGATTTTTGGGTAAACTGTGAGGATGAGTATGAGGTCTGGAGAAGAGCCCACCTAAGATTCATTGTGCAACAAGTAAGAGAGTATAGCCTGGAAATAAACACTGCTCATATTGAGGATAATGGATAAGATTTAATTGATTCACAGTTTGTTGAAGATAAGCAGCTAGAGGTAATCTCAGAGATAGATTGGGAGAAAAATGAGGAGGAAGATATTCAGACTAGAACCCTCATGGTTATACAAAGAAATGGCTTAAGCAACACCGATTGAGGCAAAGTCGGCAGAAGGGTTCAACTTCATCCTCTAAGAGCTTGGTTTCTAATACATTTATTCAATCTTGTGATGTAGGTCATTTTCACAAAAGGGATAAAGGTGAGCAGAAGAGCAGGGCATTACAAAGCAAAGGGCAATTGACTCTTGTTAGAGTTACCCGCTCTAAAACCAGGAGTAAAAGAAAATCCTCTCCTCCAGACACAGTAGTGGTTGATCTTGAAATGGATGCCCTTCAAGATAATCCAGGTTCAGAGCAAAAAAATCTAGATGATGAGGAAACCAGCCAGCAAGAATAGGAAACCTTTCAGGTAGACTCTATCATGGTAATAAGAGATGAAAAAGATGCAGGAACTAATTTTGGAAAGACTCCAGTTTCCATAGGCCCAGTTTGGTTGGATAATATGCTTGGCAGCAAGAAGAGAAACATAGTCCCCGCCTCCATTCTGATAGAAGATATGGTGAGTAAGTGCCTGGGAAAGCCTCCCAAAGCCAAGAAATCAAAGACTGTGTCAAAAATTGATTTTGATGTTGACAGTGGAAATTGGGTGGCAGAAATTGCACATCCATTGACAGATGCTAAGATAGAAAATACTACAGTTCAAGATTTTACTATTGAAAAAGTGAACATAGGGACTGCTACTCGCACCACAGATGTCCTTCATCTTGAAGCTTCAACTAAGAAGATTATCACAAGGACTTGGAAAGATGAAAGGGACAAACATCGAATGAAGGAGATGTTGTGCAGAATGGTAGAGTACATTGAGGCAATAAATAGTCTGAATCCTCAACCCTTGTCACAATTGCCTACATCATTTGATCCAAAGTCCCCGGTCAATTAGAAAACCTTGGAACAAATACAGAAATGTAGACTGATAACAGAGACCGTAATGGAGTGGTTGGAGCAGATGCGAAAATCTGGAGTTGAGTATTTTGGGAACTTGAGTAAAGTCCATAATGGGGCAATACAAGTAATGAGGGAATTGGAGACTGAAATAAGTAATTGGAAAAATGAAGAGGTGGAATGGGCAACAAAGACTACACAGATGTGGGAAGTACAGGCTTACGGAGTTATGAAATTCCTAGTTGAGAAACTAGTGCCAGGACTGGATGATAGCATCTTGTATGTCTGCCAAAAGAACATTGAATGGAGGAATTCACTGATAAAACATGCATATGAAGAATTCAAAAAATTGGCATACCAACTTGCAGAGTTAACCACCTCCATGTGAAATGAGCTCTTATGCATTGGAATTAAGTGCCTAAAAAGTGATGGGACACTAGAAACTGTCGAAGTAATAACAAAATCTTTTGAGAAAAAGATTAACTATGTGAAGGAGGCTAAAGGATTGGTCTCAGATGACCTAACTACTATTGCTAAAATTGAGTCGCTTCTCTTCCTATGCATTGGACATCTGGATAGCCACTTCGATAAGGTTGCGCAGGTTCACAAGGAAAAGGAGGTGTGGAAACAGTGTATAGCACATGTGGGGCTTCCACATAAGCCTTTTATCCAGCACTTCATTATGGCTTTTTCTAATTGGAAGAAAGAATCTGTTTCTTAGAACTGTTTCATGTTTTCTAGACAATAGGCTCTGTTTTCTGATAATGGGAAAAGACAATTTCAAATTTGGTAAATTTTGTTGAACTTCACAGGGCAGAAAGTTAGTTTTTTCGTGTTTCCTGCTTTTACTGTAAGCTTTGCTGTGGCTATATAAGGGATGAAAAAGAATCTGTTATGGTCCGAAAGATTTTTGGGGGAAAAGGAATGCAATAGATAAAAATCTATTTTTCATGATGTTTTGAGAAAGAAAAGAACAGTTTTTATGAATAAAATTGTTGCAAGTTCTGTAGTATTAAATCTGTGAGTTTAATAGATTCGAGTGATAATCTCTGTGTGGATTTAGTTTGAATCAGGAGTTTGTTACTTTTCTTCTCATTATATGTGAATGCACCTAGAATGTGTTTTCCTCTGAAAAACAAATGCTTGAAGTCTGTGAACTTCATGACAGAATTGGTGTTATTAATTGAGAATATATTCATTGTGTGCTGACAAGTGAATATAAATCTACCTTTAAGTACTTCCGGGTAAAAAGTATGCAAACTAAATTACAATAAATTAGAGCTGATTGAAAATCATTCTTTGTTGGGGAGCTATACCCATATGCAGAGGATAATTATTTCCTAGAATTATCCAACTGTTAGTTGCTTTTGTCTTTTAATTAATGGGCATACAGAGATTTAAAAATACAATGTATAAAAGACAAATCTATTAACTAACATCACTACAGGAATTACAAAAGAAGAGAAAGGAGGGAGAGAAGAAGACAAAGAGGGATGGGGTATGGAGGAAGGGAGAAGGGGAGAGAGAGAGAGAGAGAGAGGGATGGGGTGTGGAGGAAAGGAGAAGGAGGAAGAGAGAGAGAGAGAGAGAGAGGGAGAGAGGGAGAGAAGGAGGGGGGAGGGAGAGGAAGAGAGATTGAATCCATGACACAATATGACCCCTAACAACATCTAAGGGGTCATAGGGTGTCCTAAGGTGTCATATGACACTATATTATCCCTTAGCACACCATAAGACCTATATCGACACCAAATAGTGTCTTAAGGGGTCATAGAACACCATATGACCCTTTAGAACACCACATGGTGTTGTTATGGGTCATTGGTGTCCCGAGGGGTCATATGGCATCCTATGAACCCTTAGGACAATGTATGGTGTTATTATGGGTCATATGGTGTCTTAAGGGGTCATATGGTGTCCTAAGGGGTCACAGGATACCATATGACCTCTTAGGAAACAATACGACCTTTAATGACTCCTAAGGGGTCATATGGTGGGCTAATAAAATGATATATTAAATTTAAAGTTATGAATAGAACATCATACAATAGAACATCAGTAGTTTAGTTTTGATATAGCTAAGATAGACCATTGTTAGCATAACAAAGACTCCAAGCGAACAAAAAATGAGGCTTCGCTAAAAAGCAAGTGTAAGAGCTTGACCTTACCCTAAGAATAAAGCCTAAGTTCTAAAACATATGATGCTATTAAATTTGCAAGGTTATAGGACTGATCTTGATTGTGACTATAGAAATTACACACTTGATTTCCTTCATGGGTATGTACTGTTCCAAGCCGTTTGACAAGTGATGATCATCATATACTACCACTACCATGCATACAACAAACTTTAATTTCTTTAGGTGGTAGGTGTTGTGTAACAACATGGGAACTCTCACATACCCACCACTATCATTCTCCAGAACATCATCTATGTTTCTCTTCCTACCAGTTGTTTCTTTCTAAAAAACATATTGTAGGTACTCTAACTCATCATGTTGCTTTGTTGATAATATTTTCCACATCTGCTATGCTCGTTAAAAACACATTCGAGAAGAATTATTTTGTAGGTTTCCTTGTTTGTCACGGTAATGCACCCGTGGTTCAATTTCTAACCCTATTCCTCCTATTCAATATACACACAAATCCATCAGTCAATTTTCTTAGGAGAGCATACATGATAAAAATCAAAGAGGAAGTTGCAGACAAGAAATAAATTCACTTACTTCTATAGAAGTGCAGACACAGTTGCAGTGGGGTATGGAGGGAGGGAGGGAGAGAAGAAGAGAAAGAGGGATGGGGTATGGAGGAAGGGAGAAGGAGAGAGAGTGAGAGAGAGAGGGATGGGGTATGGAGGAAGGGAGAAGGGGAGAGAGAGAGAGAGAGAGAGATAGAGAGATCTTGTATGCGTTTTAGAGGGGGAGACAATACATTTATGTGTAAATATATGTATATATATATATACATATATATAAATATTATATATTATATGTATATACACATTATATATACAATATCATATTATACACATATTATATATTACATATATTATATGTATATACACATATTATATATACAATATCATATTAAACAATAGCGCATACGCGTTGTTTATAGTAAAAAGAGCACGTACGCGTTGTTTATAGTAAAACGAGCGTGTATGCGCTTCTTACACCATAAGTACCCCATACGTGCTTTTGACTATTTAGGCTTGGAAATAGGCCTAGATGACAAAGCTACTATTTGGAAGTTTGATTTCCCTCCATTTCTCTCATTTTGATGTGTTTTATTTTATCAACTTGTTTTATCGACTTTGTTATCATCAGGTTTACACTTCATCAAGTGGGTATTTATAAAATTGCCACCATATTTTCACCCATCTTCTGAGATTTCTAACCATATATTTTTTTTAAAATTTGAACAACAATAACATATTATAATTGAATTTCTTTTACCAGTGTCTCCATAGTTCTCATAGACATAGGTGCACCATTTTTTTAATAAATTTTTATATACTTATCTAAATTTAAAAAACTTTATTTATTATTGTAGTGCACTTGATTCTTTACAATTTAAAAAAAAAATTGTATTTTCGATTTGTTTAGTGCAACATATGCTTCACACATGAACAAGTACCTAATTTGGAGGATGTGCTCGATTGGAAAAATCATTAAAAAAAAATACTTAACAAAAAATTACAAAAAAATACACATCTTCTAGTGCTCACTCTTAACTATCTTTCTGCCAAAGGATTTGTCAAAATACTAAACCTAACTATGACTTTTTTGATGCGCACGCACACTATGTTATGTTTTTCAGAAAAAATCAGGGTCTATTTTTTGTGCGCGAAGGATTTTATCCCCTTAATCGTATCAAAATTTGAAAAGTTTTAGTAGTTTGAAAACTAGATCCAACGTACTACAATGTTTTTTCTTTGATTATCTTCATATCTTGAGTGGATGACTTTCAAATTTTGCCTCCAAGTTTAGGTTCACCTGATTTCAAAAAAAAAGTGTCCACTTATACCCCCCTTTTTTACCACCATCTTTGTGTAGTTAGCCACATGACCTACCTGAATGGGTAGTATTACAGTTCCTTCAGATGATCTCTCTTTATCATCATAAGCTTTGATAGTGATTTTATTTTTGGGATCAATAGCCTCCTCAGAGAAGCCCAATGCATGGATAAGCTTTAGAGTACATATATTGAGCCCAACTCCTCCATCTATTAATACTCTTTTTACCCAATGTTTATAGACTAAGACCTCGATATGTAGTGGGGTATTATGCAGATGATTCAAGGAGACATCATCGTGATAAAAAAAAGATATGTTATGTGACACCGTCATATGGGCCTCCATGGCTTGGAATCGATCAATATCCAGATCATTCAGAATGGTTTTTTCAATAAGAGCTTGCTCCAAGATATCCTTGTGTTTTGGTGAAAGTTTGAGCAATTCAATTATAGATATCTGAGCGAGTACTGTTCTTCGTAGTTGGTCAACCAAGTTATAATGAGTCTTGGGGAGAGTTGTTGATGTTGATGTGTTCCCTTTCAAGATATATTTATGTGTTGTTGTTGTCACATTTATCGACGCATGTTCTCATTTGTCTTTGATTTTTATGACATTTAATTGATTGTTAGATGCTGATATGTGATTGATGGTGTTTTTTGTATATGTGATTAATATGAGTTTCTTTGGTGTTATTTGACGCTGATGCTCCTCCCTTGTCATAATTGGGAAGAGTATTTTTGAAAGCTTCATGGTCACCATTGGTTTTATGACCATTGAACATTAAGTCACCCTTGCCTATTATGTCTTGAACTATGTTCTTCAACCTCATGCAATCATTTGTGCTATACCCCTTATTTCGATGATAATCACAATAATGTGAGTCATTCCACCATGGTGGTTTGACTTGGGGTTCAAAGTTGCTTGTGGCTGGAAATGTGTTGATCTTATTTTCCAATAGCTCTCGAAATGCTGATTCTAAGGTTTGTCCTAATGGTGTGTATATTCGTCGATACGAGAAAGTATTAGTGTTGCCTCTTTGGTTTGTGTTGTTCCCTTGGTTGTTTTTATTGTTGTTGCCTTGGTGATTCTTATTGTTGTTTAACGTTGAAGCTCCTTTGTTGGTATTTTGTTGATAAGTGTTAGTTCCTTGATTAACAATTTTTTTATCATTATTGGATGGTGGGTTGCTTGATAAAGTCAACACTGGTTGTTTAGACTTTACATTGTTGGCATCGATTATCCCATCATTAACAATGTTTTTATTCCTTGTCCAAAATCTGGACTTGTCTAACTTGTTGTTATTGTTTTGATTGTTAAAGGTGTTATTGTTTGATGAACTAACACATTCTTTAAAGAACTTAAAGGTTCCTTTCTTGATGGAAGCTTCCTCTACTTGGATACCATTTTCTATTAAGTAACTCTGTAAATGCCAAGTCACAACCTTCAACACACTTGCAAAAGATGTATCCATTTTCTAGTTTTGGCCATCATATGTACCTATAAACATGTAATCAAGAGACCTAATCAATAAAAAATCAATCCCCACTTGGTATAAAGATCTAATAGGGTATCCACACAGCCCCATCAATACTCCCTTGTGGCTTATAACTTCTAATGGTGTGGCATATGTCTTATCCATGGATATTTGCCTTTGATTTTATCAACATTAATTTTTTTCTACATTTGGAATTTGATGTTAGTTTTGATGTTTGTAAGCTAAGATTCAAATTTAAACTCATGATTATATAGTGTTCATAGGGAGGCCAATTCCCTCTCACAAATAAAATTATTGTAATACTCGCTTCATGCTGATCCAAATAAGTAGTTGGAAGGAACAATTTATTTCTCCATAAGAATTGTTTTTTATTTCTAGTGCATGCTTATTAAAACGGTTCATTTATAAAAAAATGATTATGTACTAACTTTTGATTGGTACGTTGAAATTGAGCACTTCTTTTTGTAAAAGTTATTTGTCACATTTCCCATATATTTGACCTTGTTGCATTATAAATTGCACTAAGTTATAGAGTGCAAAAACTAAGGGGTCACATGTTGTTGCATCAGGGAGGGTGTCTTTAGACATGTGCTATTGAGCACTTCCATGAGTCATGTCTTTCAACACTTCCAAATTTCCTTTTTAACCATTTATTTTTTTCACATAAAGTTTTACAAAAAAATCTACTAAGCTTGGAGTCTAATAAACTCATTAAGCCTTTGACAATTTCCAATTATCATGATTAAAAATTGGCCATTTCCCGTATGGTAAATAATCAAGGGTTATATAGGGTTACAATGAGTGCTAATAAAATCAATGTTGTAAAATATAATGAAAGTGGTTTAATAAGTATTATCGATCCTTAGGATTATTGTGTTTAAATATATTTCTATAGCTTCTACGTTGAGAAATATACAAATTCAATATGAATGATTGTAAAGATCAATCTCTTCACATTAAATAATTGTTTCTAGATTCGATTGTGTAAGACAATTTTTATCATCAATGTTTTGAATCACACTCCATGATTCATCATCAGGATGAACATGAATACCAAGGAGATGTTTCTCATTAAGCTCTACTGGTGTAAGTGCATGCCCTCTGGATGATGAAATCTAGATTAATGACATCACAAAGAGAAAACGGGGAGAGAAAAAGGCCCTAAATCAACACCCCAAACTACTTCTATGAAAACTAGGAGAAGAGCCAAAGCTTATGTGGGCTCAAACCCAATAAGGCCAAGAAGGAAATAAGATAGTCAAATGAGGGATCTGGAAGCCATTAATAATATAGCGGATGGAACCCAGCTGACCATCCATGATTTATGTTATTTTAAATGAATATGAAGACTATTTCATGGAACATACATGGTCTTAATGGACTGCATAAATAGGAGACTCTTAGGAACCTTGTTAGAGATCACAAACCTAATATTGTTTTGATTCAAGAAAGTAAAATTCCTAAGGATAAAGTGAAAAAAATCAAAGTGTTTAAGAATTGTGGGGCTTTGGAGGGTAGTTCGGATGGTGCCTCTGGTGGCACAATTTTCTTATGGGTTGTTTTGTTCTATCTACAATGAGACAATACCCTGAAGTAGTATGTGCAAATATTACATTGGGGAATGCACATCTCGTGGATACCTTGTGACCATGTGTCTCCATCATTTTAGAAACACCATGAATGTTTCATTGTTATTTTGTTTCGTATTACACACATCAAGCATGGTGATTGCATGTTGGATGTTATAGGAGTATTGTGTTATGAAATTATTTACCAACTCATCAAATGATCTGATGGGAGGTGTGAGTTTTGACAACCACTCCATTGTTTTCCCTCCCAAACTTCTTGGGAATAATCTCATTAAGTATGTGTCATTGTGAGAAAACTCCAAGCTCATGGTACAATATTCCCAAACGTGATCATGGGGATCAGTCTTACCATCGTATTTGTCATACTTTGGTATATCTGAATTTGGGGGAGAAGGTACCATGTTCAATCTCCTATCAAAAGGATTAGGACAAATGTTGTCTAATGAGTATCATACCGTGGTCCCTTGTTGCATGTCTTGCATTTGACTTTGAAGCATCTGGAGTTGTTGTGTAAGAGCAGCTAGGGGTGCATTAGTCCTTCGATGGGGATTTTACTCTCTTTCATTAAGATTGTCCTGATTGCGGGTATGGTCTTGTTCGTGAGTGTTATTTTGTTCATGGGCATGATCTCGATTGTGTATGTTTCTTGATATTGTGTTTCCTCTTCTCTCAATTGTTCTTGATAATCATAGTTTCTCGCCCTTGTTCTTGAAATTCTCTCATCTATATTCCTTAAGTTTTCCGTGTCAAAATCCTCAAGAATATTGACTCTTTTGCTAGTTAGCATGAGTAGATATTTTTTCTTATCCTCTTCTATAAGTCTTTCTATGAGTTGTTGGAAAGCCGCATTCTCTTGACATTCTTGGAGAAGCTCATCGGTGATCTCTGTTTCTCCCATAGTTACATATTCATTACAAGGATTGGACACTCTATGACTCATACTTGATTATGGTTGTGATTCCTTCTTTTTGTTTCTCCAAGATTGAGTGACATCGGGCATTAATATATCTCTACCGTAGTGAATTCTTCTTCTTCTATTGGCGTTCTTAGTGTAGTTGGTGGCTTAGGTCAATCTTCATTGTAAGTGATAAGAAACATTGGAAACAAGTCATGACTAATCCTTCCTCCACTATTAAGGTGTTGGTTGAATGTTGCTTTCTGAATGTAAGCCCTACTTCTCAAAGGTTCTTTGTCAAATTCATTGGTTTTTCCTTGGATATACAACCACATATGATGCAAGAATGTATGATGTGATGTAAAGAGTTAACAGTTGATATAGAGAAATTTACTCCTTTTGATAAGTGACTTAGAACTAGGTTGTCTCTTCTTCAACTTAGTCTTTTGATGAAGACTTCATCTTCTCACAATATGGGGAGTGGTCATACACAAACGATCAATGTTGATGTTGATGTTGGATATGGATATTTCATTTTGGAAACTCAAGTTTTCTTGTCAAGTAGAGGTTTATTTTGATTCACTTCTATGAAAAAGTGTGCCAAATGATATGAATCAAGTTTTAGGATCTAGAAAATTAATTTGACAACTTGAGGACCTAACTAGGTATTAGAAATCGTTAAGGTAACATCTTTTGAACCGGCAAAAACATTAGTCACTCAGCAGACTGATGAAGATGATGATGATTCATTAGGCATCTCAGGGCCTATCAATGTTGACAACATGAGTGCATCTGAAATGATAAAGATTGCAAATGTTATACAATCTAGAGTGCACAAAAAGAGACTTAAGGAACAAAGGATTGAAGCAAAAACTATTTAGAAAGCAGTAGACATTCTAAGAAATCTGTTACCGGACATCTATTTTCACCTATTAGCAAGCATGGTCAATTATTCACTGATGCATCTAACAAGCTCACATCACTTGAAGAGTCAACCCATGCTTATGCAGAAAAGAGTTATAGGAAAAAGCATGGAGAGTAGATCATGAAGAAAATTGATACTGACAAACTAGATCTATCACATAATAAAGCTTTATTGGGAAAAGCTATTGAAACAGGAGAAAAATATCTTGCTTCTAGCTCAAATTTTTTATTATTTTATTCTGATATCACAAAAAGGTGAACAAAAATAGAACAAGAGATAGAAAAGATATGCAATGCATATGTTCCACTTCATGACTCTATATTTTCTTTTATCAAATCTGTAGATGATTTGTGCAATAGGTTGGATACTTATGATCATGAGAAAGCAAAGTGACTCCAGTCACTAAAGGAATTGAAGGGTCAACTTACAACACAAGTGGACATCCTATAGAGAGCCTACACTAATATTGAAGCTATTTTGCCTATCTCAGAAACCTATTAACTGGATCCCATGGAAGAGTTAAATTCACATATTATGCCTACACTTGAGTACATTGAGAACGTGCTAGAGACATGGACAAAATCCATATCACAGTTGAAGAAGAACTTTAATGTTATTTTCATGAGACTAGCTTATGCATGAATCTTGATTCAGTTTTTTAATTTGTTGTTGTATATGCTAAACACTTTGATACAAATTTTCTATATATATATTTATTTTACTTTTTCAATTTGGCATTGTTGTCAAAAGGGGGGTAGAAATATGTATGTGTGTTTTTGAAAATTTTGTATTATGTATACATTAAGGGGGAGCATGTGTATATGTGTAAATTTGTTTTGTATGCACACTTAGCGGTATTACTAAAAAAATTTCTAAGTGTTGCCATCAATGCCAAAGGGGGATATTGTTGGCTTGATGATGATTGTAATGAATTCATCATATGTTGTCATTGATGAAACACATACACACATATGTTTATTGTCTACAAGTGTAACTTCAAAGTTGTTTACACTACAACCGGTATACTAAAGGTTCATTTCTCATCGGTACTTGGAGATAACCAATGTATGCATGGAGATAACCACTTGGTTATACATGTCTCAACATCAACAAGAAGATCCAGTGGAGACTATCTCAGAAGTGTCAAAGTCAAGCGGTTTAACTCTAATCGGTATTGTGTTCCAACCGGTAATAATAGATTGTGTGATGTGTTATCACCAATGACAATTTTTGGTGTTATTTTTGTGATGAGTTGTGATCACTGGACCAGATACACTGCACCTAGGTAATTGTGTTATGATTTCTTGAGGCCGACATGAAATCTAAATGTCTATATATTGACATCACAATGAATTATGTTATATGAGTGAAAGTGATATGTTGTGTGCAAAAGGAAAAAGTGTTAAGATGCAGAGTATGTTGAAAATCAGTGTTGATTATGCTTAGAAGGATATGATCAAGCAAGTATTGTGCTACACAAACAGATCAAACAAATCCTATTGTCTTCTAACAAATACAGCAAAATTAAAATCCCCTAACTAGGTAAGCTCTAACAAGCTTCATTGTTCAAATCCTCTAACAAGGTGATCGATTAGTTTGGATTCAAAAATCCTCCACTGAGGTTACTCCTAACAGGGTACTACCTTTCATAGGGTATAAGCTTTTAATCAAGCTTTGGGATCTCTAACAAGATTCACTCCTAGCAAAGCACTTTGTAGACCTTAACCAGTCAGTTATCTATTACTACAGATAGTTAACTTGTGATTTCCATCTCACCGTGGTTTTTACCTATTGGGGTTTTCCATGTACAAACACTTGTTTTATGGTGGATGTTGTTATATTATTTTGGATTACATGCATTGTGTTTAAAAGTTTTGTTAAGTTCATCTACCAGTTAGTGTTTGACGTAGTTTTATTTTTGGTGTCACTGATTCACCCCCCTCCTCTCAATTCTTTTCAAGTCCATCAAGAAAGAGGTAAACATATATAGAGATTGAAAAGGAGAGAGGAAGATAGAGATGAAAATGAAGATAAAGGGAGAGGGAGATGAATAGATATAGAGAAAGAGAGAGGCAAAGACAAAGATACATATATAAAGAGATAGAGGAAAATGGATAGAGAGGGGTAAAGAGAGTGAGATACAAAAAGGAAGAGATAGAGAGATATAAAGGAAGAGGACTATTGATAGATAGAGAGATGTAGATAGTGTAAGAGAGTGATAAAGAGAGAAATAGACATTATAGATAGGGGTCGATAGAGAGGGAGAGAGAAAGAGGGAGATATAGAGAGATATATAGGGGCTATAGAGAAGGATGGAGGGACAGAGCCAAAGATATTTAAATAGGGAGTAAATAAAGAGATAAAGGTAGAGAAAGGAAAATATACTTAGAGAGGGTGATAGAGGAAGAGAGAGAGAGGTAGATTGATCATGTATAGAGGAAAATATATAAAGATAGAGGGATATATAGAAAGATAGATTGATAGTGAAAGAGATAGAGATGTGAAGATGGAGATAGAGATAGATATGGATAGAAAGTGATAGTGTTGGTATTATGGATGTGTTGCATTGGTTTTGTCATTGATGTCAACACTTGTCAACACTTGAGAATACTCGGAGATCTTTGGTTATGTTCACCAGCATGTTCAGTGACTTATGCATAGTCATCGATATCTAGTTCACTGACATTGAGGATGATCTGTTATCATCTAGAGATTACTTGTTTATGTCGAAGGCATTGTTTGAAACTTGTTTTTGATGATTTGATTATTGGTATAATTGAGTTTTCATATTTGTTGTTACCAGTAAATAGGTTTAGGTTATGGACTGACAAGAATTATCTATTCCAGATCAGCACGACATGTTATGGAGATGATTTATTATTGTTGTAAATGCATTGAGCCAACATCATGCATCGCATATTGATTCATTTGTAATTAATTTTATTGTAATATCTTAGTGAGCCGACCTACACATTTGGTCCTAGGTTTTGGTATAAATGTAAGATCTCATTTGTGAGATTATGTAGAAGTAGTAGAGGAGTGAAAAAGGATTGTAATAAGGTATATGCGAATATAAGAAGAGCTATACATGCAGACATTATTCAAGATTCAAGGAGGATTTTGAAGAAGACAATCAGAGCTTAACCGATACTGAATCCAACATATGAAGATGCTATTTTGAGCAATACATTATCATTGGATTTAATCATCCAATTTTAGTTAGTGTGACTCCCATTTTGTGATTGAGCAGTGAGCTCTAGGTAGTTGGCCTTTCTGCATGTGTAGACCCCATTTGTACACACATACTATCTATAATAGTATCATCTGATTGTGGGTAAGGTTTCCCACCGTGGTTTTTTCCCTTACAGGGTTTCCACGTACAAATAACTATGTTATGTGTTGTGTATGTTATTTGTCTTTCTATTTCATGCATTAAACTTTACCGGTACTATTATTAACTACTAAACTATCTACCGGCATTAAAGTTTGGTTTACTGGTATTATGCACTAAGTTTGGTTAAGTTATATTTGGTTGAAATTAATAGACAACTGATTCACCCTCCCCCTTCTCAGTTGCCTTTAGGACCTAACAATTGGTATCAGATCCTAGTCCTCTTTTTGTAGAAGTTTAACAACTTGAGGAGATCCTATCTCTACTAACTATTTTAGGAAGGATAGTTTGAAGCTTGATGGAACCAACTACGGTATATGGAAGATCAGAATGGAGACACATCTAAATTGCATTGGAAAGGACATATGGGATGTTACAAATAATGGCTATGTTGCTCCTACTCAAGATTTGTAGCAAGTTCTATAGGACGATTCCCCAATTTTGGCTAAAATATTCATCAAGGAAGTCATTAGATTACATGGTATGCCCGGGGTAATTATTTCTGATATAGGTAAGTTGTTCACTTCTAGGTTTTGGACCTCTCTCATGACCACCTTGGGTACCATACTTAATTTTAGCATTACTTACCACCCAAAAATGGATGGCCAAACAGAAATTTAATCAAATTATGGAAGATATGCTCTAGATGTATACAATGGATTAGACTACTAAGTGGGAGGATCATTTGCCTCTAGTGGAATTTGCTTATAACAACTCGTACCACTCTTCCATTCAAATGGAACCATTCAAAGTATTGTATGGAAGGAAGTACAAAACACCTATCAGATGGGATGGTTTAGAAAATCTTGTAATCATTGGCCCAAAAATACTCCAAGAGTATGACAATCAAGTGAAAATTATAAGGGAATTATTGAAGGAAGCTTCAAATCGTTAAGAGAGTTATGTGGATGCTAAGTGAACTCTGAGATAGTTTTTCATTCGAGATAAGGTGTTTCTTCATATTAGACATCATAAAAGCTCAATAAAGTTTGGCAAGGCTGCCAAACTAGCTCTGTGATTGATAGGACCTTTTGAGATACTAGAAAAGATTAGCCATGTAGCTTATTGACTAGCTCTTCCACCATCTCTCTCTCACATCCATAATGTATTTCATGTATCATTTCTTAAGAAATATATTGTTGATCCCAAGCATGTAATTGATTGGCAAACACTACAGGTAGAGGATGGAGATATCCACCTCCAATCACTCACAATCATAGACAAGCACAACATGCAATTGCACGACCGAACAATCTAGCAAGTTAAGGTCCTTTGGGACTAATATGGGGAACAGGGAGCCACTAGGGAAGTTGAAAATTGTAATTAAATTAGAATTTCTTTACTTGTTTAATTAAGCTAAGCTAGCTTAACCTTATAAACCTATTTGATTTTTTTGTTGGACCCCTAGCCTCGTGTTAATTTGGACTAGGGATGGATTTTGTGATTAAACTATGACTAAATGAACTCATGAATGTGCGTGTGTGATGTGCAAGGAAGTTAATTAGCTAAACAACTTCCTACACTAACCTTGAGAGGAGGGTAATGCAAAAATTTTACAGATCATCACGACAGTTACAAAAAATAGAAATAGATATAATAACATTCAAACCATAACACAGTGATTTACGTGGGGAAAACCCTTTTGGGATAAAAACCCCACACTCTGAAAGACACCCAATATATTATTCCACAATATAAAATAGACTGCAATATACTTGCAGAGCAAGCTCTTCACATGAGTACCACTAATAAAAGATTCAAAGGTGACTCAATAGCTATAAGACTCTTACACACAACCTCTATCTCATGTACCTCATATATAGGAGATACAATACAAGAAACCATCAAACCGTATTACAAAACCATGGGCTAAAACTATCCAATAAGGTGTATCTGACCTCATATCCCTTCTAGATGCCCTATGACATGTCCCTCCCTTTTTATAGCTCATTTATGTGTCCGATGTATTTTATATTTCCTATTTCAGTAGTACAAACTTACGGAGCCTATAACTTGAGAACCGTGTGTACTATTGATGAATCATTTGAAACATCGAAAAGCTCACAAAGTTATCTATTACCTTATAAATTGCTACATTGTTTACGCCCACTTTTCAGAGCATTTCAAGGCCTCTAAAGTCCTCAAAATAAAATTTAAACCTTTCATTGGACCTCTCCAGAATGAAATATTTAATATCTTCAAACCTAGTTGTGATCTTGTGACATAACTTTATCAAAATGCTTATCTAGCCAACCAGAAGCTTTAGGGATAATTTTGCACCATTTTGTGCTCAAATGAAAACTTACTATAAATAGAAACCTCATGTAAATGCACCATTTTCCCAACAAATCTCCCACTTGTCAAACATAATAAATCAATTGCGAGGGACCATAAGGCCCATAGACTCTGAGAACCATCTGAACTTCTCTGTGCTCATAGCCTTAGTTAGAGAATTTGCAATATTCATCAAAGTTTCTACCTTAACCAACTTCACCCTGCCATCTTTGACCATATCTCTGACAAAATGATACTGAACATCAATGTGCTTGGTTCGGGCATGAAATGTTGGGTTCTTAGCTAGGCAGATCGTACTCTAACTATCACAATAAACTATCACGGCTCCTTGTTTTATTCCAGTGCCTGAACACAATCTCTTAATACAAATGGCCTCTTTACAAACATGATTAGCTTCCATATACTTTGCTTTAGTAGTGGACAAAGAAACCATAGCTTGTCGCTTACTCGTCCAACTAATTGCACCACCAAATAAAGTAAACACATAAGCATTGGTGGATATTCTGCTATCGATATCACCTGCCTAGTCTGAATTCACATAACAATGAATATCAAGGGAAATCATGTCTCCAATTGAATTACCATGATAACACAAAGAATACTCTGAGGTACCCTTCAAATATTTGAAGACTCTTTTGATTGCATCCCAATGAACTCTACCAGGATTAGACATATATCTGGACAAAACTCCCACTGCTTGGGCAATGTTTGGTCTAGTACAGACCATAGCATACATCAAACTTCCAACTGCACTTTGGTAAGGCACTCTACTCATGTCTTCCATCTCCGATGGGGATGTAGGACAATCTACAACAGATAATTTTGTTCCAACTGTAAACGGAACACACAATGGTCTACAATCTTGCATATTGAACCTTTGTAATACTTGATTTCACATACTTACTTTGGCCTAGCCATAGCTTTCTGTTCACTCTATCTCTTCTAATTTTTATCCCAAGAATGTGTTTCACTGCACCAAGATCTTTCATGTCAAATTTAGCAGTGAGCTAAGACTTTAGTTTTGAAATCATACCTTTCCCTTTACCAATGAATAACATATCATCAACATACAATGCAACATACAGGAAATGATCACCATCAGTTTTATAATAAACACACTGATCTAATTTAGAATGCTTAAATTCCAAACTCAACACATACATATCAAATTTCTGGTACCACATCCTAGGACTCTGTTTGAGGCCATAGAGAGATTTCTTTAATTTACAGACCAAATTACTTTTACCTTTAACCACATAGTGCTCTAGTTGTGTCATATAAATATCCTCCTGCAAATCACCATGAAGGAAATAAATTTTCACATCCATTTGCTCAACCTCTAAATCATAAGCAACAACAATAGAAAGAAAAAATGTAATGGATGTCATTTTGGCAACAGGAGAAAATATCTCACCATAATCAACACCCTCAACCTGAGAGTAGCCTTTTCCAACCAACCTTGCTTTATACTTCTCAATGCTTTTATGTTCAACCTGCGAGGTGTCAATTGACAACAATGATGCACTCACTACCAGTTCCCTATCAGATTCATCTCCCTTCTCCTCTGCTGGTTTAATTTTTATAACTTCCTCTCTTACATCGAAGGCTTCACCACTTGGTGCAGTATTAGTAACCATTGGTTCCTCCTTAGGAACTAAGACCTCAACCTGTACATTCTGATTTGGAGGACTATTGTCCTCAACATTAGTAATATATCTATATTTTCCAATATTGCCTCTGTGTTTTGTACATTATATTCTATTAGGGGCTCTATATCCAATATCTTAATATCCTTCAAAATTGAACCAATTATACCTTTACATTTCCCTTCAACTGGGATGTCTATAGTGTCAGTTTTAGCTTTTGGTGAAGTATAAAAACTAGGGTTTGATGAAAAGAATTGAACCCTTGCCTTGTGGGTCTCAGTGACTATATCATTGGTAGAGAGGTGACACAATGATACAAACACCTTTCATTTGGCAACCAGTGAGATGACAGTTACAGCAGAGGACTATTATTAGATTCTACGGATTCTTGTGGTTGGGGATTTGCTACCCTATGAGAAGATGGAGGAGGGTGGCATAGAGGCTCTCCACCATAGTTTCCAGGATGATCACATTAGTGGCTATGAGATCCTGTGGTAGGAGTTTTTGGATTTGGGTTACGCTTCGCTGTCGTTAGTATTAGCAGGTTTCATTGGTGGTTTCATGTGTCCCGACCATATGTCGAAGGGACTAGCCATTGGATGGGGATTGGTTCTGGAGGATATGGTGATGCAAGGATACAAGTTTGCATGGGGGTCTTGTATGTTGTCCCACCTGTACTAAGAGCTCCACCAAATAGTATATTTGGGATACACTAGTCTATCACCTAGGGTGACATTATTATAGGTGTGGGCCTGGGAGCATATACTAGTGTCGAGACTGCTCGTAGATAGGGATAAGCTAGTTGGTCAAGAATATACATATGGGTATATAGGTGTAGTTATCATGCATAATATGGGAAAACTAGAGCACTAGCGCAGGGCTTTGGATGACATTGATATGGTAGTCTGGAGACCATATATGGATTGTGACGTGTGGGTGGAGGATGGGCTAGAGATTCCCTATGTATATATGTCGAGGTACCTGATTGGGCAAATGTCCTTTATCATTAAGTGATTATTGCACAATCGCGTTCATTGGTAGTATGGCAGACAATAGGGGATACCATAGGGAGCCTATTTGTATGCTCATCAGTGACAGGATGTGCTAGAGTGGGGGCCTACCCTAGATAGTGGAGAATTCATGGATGAGTACATGACCTTGGTAGGACTGATCTAGGATTAAAGGGTCTAGGTAGTGGATGTTGGGTTGACAGAGGAGTTCTCTGCCTACTTCGTGGCACATGTAGTGGTGTGCATATCTGATCTAGCATAGCTATTGCCAACTTTTGATGATGAGGAGGAGGAGCAGCCATAGAGGTGAGGGGTTCCTAAACGGAGAGAGGAGGATGAGGGAGAGGAGGAAAGAGATGGATGTGGAGGTGGTGGTGGAGGAGATGGAGGTGGAGGGGTGGTGGAGGTGGTAGAGGTTGAGGTGATAGAGGTGGGGATGTCAAAGGTGGAGGTGGTAGAGGTGATCTCGTGTTTGGTGCGGGTGGGGATGGTAGGATAGGTGCGATGTTAACTGTTGTGGGAGGGATAGAAGATGATAGGAAACCTTCTAAGAGGAGGAGATATAACATTCTACCTCCACCAATGCCTTAGATAGGGATAGGTGCAGTTAGGACCATGACACAGGTACCTGTTCAGATCAGGGTGTCGACCTACCAACAGGATGCTTAGATTAGGGCACTACAAGTCTTGGTGCAGGAGTTGTAGGCATAGGTGTTAGCGTAGTAGCAACAAATCATGCAACTGCAGGTAGAAAGGGATACAATGAGGAATACTAAGAGGGGGGTGAACTAGAATACCCAAAAATGTTACCAAACATTTAAGCAATTTTACTGCATACCAGTATAGCCCTTTAAACAACAAACTGATTAATATGCAAAAAAGCCAAATAGAAAATAAAGCATTCACCCACAATAACACAATCACCATAACACAAGAAATTTTTACGTGGAAACCCAAATGGGAAAAACCACGGTGAGTAAAACTCACAACTCTACTATCTACATAATAGCAATCAGATCAGTTAAGGTCAGACTGGTTAAGGCCTTACAATGTTCTTCACTAGAACAAATCTTGTTAGGAATCCTGATCTCTGTTAGGAGATAAGTCCTGTTAAAGAGTACCTTGTTAAAGGATTTCAGATCCACAACTGTGAACCACCTTGTTAGAGGATTTAGAACAGGCTTAACTGAGCCTACCTGATTAAAGGTTTCTGACTTGTCGAAGAAATTAGTAATCAACAAGTAAGTGATCTACAAAGTAGCACAAATTGCTTAGTTAGATCCTTGATTTCTCTCTGTTAATGCATTGCAACATTACTTCAGTCTTCTGTCCTTCACACATTCAATCTCCGTCGCAAGATACTTTTTGCAAAAACCTAATCTTCTTACACAACTCTACTCAAAACTATAGACATGATGTCCTCATATAGGAATCTGATTTTATGTCGGTCCAATGAGATTAGATTACAATTTCCTAAGTACAATGCATCTAGACACAATTTGTAACACAACACCAAATCACTGCATCGGTGTTGGTGGATGATAGATCATCACACTTTACAAGTTTGCCAGTTAACAAAACAAAGTATACTGATTACCGGTTTACAAAAAAAGACTGGTAAACTAGAACATAGTGTTTCAATCTTAAAAAGATTGGTTGTCACTTGGGGTCCTCTTATCACTTGAGGTCCTCGTACCGCTTGAGGTCCGTGTTCATGCTTTGACTGGTAAGCTCCTTCTGCAAACACCGATAGTCTTCTACAAACAAATACTATGCATACATTGGCATATAACACTGGTTTGAACAATACATCACATACTACCAGGTGAAAATAACTCATACAACAAATAAGTGTGTGTCTATCAATGACAATCACAACTAAGTACAAACATCATCAAAATGCCAACATACAACAATAGAGCATTAGGGCCGAGAATGTCAGTTCCTCAATTATAGTAACTTGTAAGACAGTGAGTTCAGGTGGCTCCATATCTGGTACAATGATGTCTCCAGTAGATCAACTATATCCTGAACATCATAAACAACATGAATAATGGTTTCACCCTTCTTCTTGACAGGATAGACCTCATCATCTTGTATAATCTCTTCTTCATCCATTTCAAGTCAATTAGCAGTATCTTCCTCACCTTTAGAGGATTGTAGGAGCTCTTCCATTTGTTTGATTTCATAGGGTATTTGATGAGTCTCAATCTCAATAATTTCCCTTTTTCCACTAAGTAGCTTCAATTTTCTTGCTTTGAAAGAAAATTGAATTTTGTACTAATCAACTAAAGCACTTATTTCATCCTTAGAAAAATTGGGAAAATATTGTACAAATATCTCATCAATAATTTCCTTTTCCAATTTTATAGCTTCCTCCCATTTATTCAAAAGAATAGTGTACAAATAATTTGAGATATCCTTTTCAATATCATGTGGAAATCTACTATAATGACATAAATGATTGATTACCTGTTGAATGATTTTCTCCTTCTCATCTTTAGTGAAGGAATCAAAATGTTCTTTGACATTGTCAAATATGTTCCTCCCTAATGTCTTCATTGTTCTTTCAAAGTGGGTATCAGGCTTGAAATTTGAGATGCCAATAGGCACAGTTGCCTTTGGCACATTTTTCACTGACTTTTATACTCTACTGGCAGCTTTCATCTTCTTAGGTTCTTCTTCAATGTCAGTTCCTTCAAATTCTTCTTGAAGAATTAACTTCTGACCTCTTTTCTTTGTCTCCTTTTTCATGTAAACCTTAGGTTCCCATTCCTTTTTGTTTTGGACACTCCGTGTCATTCTAGTACTTTTCATCATTGAAGGTGCATCCTCGGCTTTCTTTTTATTACCTTTCCCACTTGTGGTAGGAGCAATACTGGTTTCATCTTAAGTATCCTGAACTACAACAATATCCAGTTTTGCCTTCTTTTTATCTTTTGGAGATCCTAATAGGTTATTAGCACAACCAATCAGTAAGTCATAGTTCCCCTCATAACTCATATCTTTCATTTCTTCTTCTCTTGGCTCAATTTCCTGCATTAAACAAAAATCAGTGGTAACTATGAAAACAATGTCCTTGGAAAATTGTTTTACCACATCCTCAAGCAATCTCATTCTCATGCTCATCTTTTTTTGAAACTCATTGAAATATTTGTTCATAGCAGTAGAAAAAGTATTCTTCACAACCTTGATGTTGTTCTTGATTTGATTAGATACCGGTAGATCCTTAGACCATTCAAGATCACCTATTCCCAGTAGAAAAATTTGGAAATAAAAGAATAGACCAATCAATAGCTATCCATACTTAAACTTTAGATTGTTGTCCTTCTTGATAGACTAAAGATTTAACATTAATTGGCTTCTTATGGCCTCACATAGGTCATAATTAGCATTTTCAGCTATCATCCTATAAGTAGTATGCATTGTTGTTGATGGAACACTATTCAGTCTACTGGAATAAAATACCTGGTAGCCTATAACCATAGCTTCCAATTTCACCATTGGGTCCCTGATACTGTTGACATAAAAAGCTCATTTATCGAATGTTGATCTGGTTAGAGAGTATACTATCTCTTTTGAGATATGTCTTAGCATAGGTAATTCATCAGTTGAGTAAAAACCAGTTACACCCTAAATGGCTTCCTTGGTTATTGTATGAGTTATCTCTAAGTACATGATCTCACCATGAACCCGACTCGAGATAATTCTGATATGTTCTTCTTCAAAATCTTCAAGGAAGTAAGCAGCATTGTGAAACCTTTCTCAAAAACCCTAATATACTCTATTTGAATTTTCTCATTCTCATCACAAAGTGATTTCAACTGAGTATATATAGACAGTGACCCTAAATCCTCAATTTTGCAATCAATATAACTGTAGACGTATAAATCTTACCACCTTCCTAAATAAATATTTAATATTTATTTTAACCATATCCCTCCTATTAATTAAATCCTATTTAATTAATTTCTTCTTTTTAATCTATTTGATTAAATAAATTATTCAATTTATTTAATTAAATTCATCTAAACCTTTTCTAGCCTTTAATTAAATAAATTAGTTTATTTAATTAAAACCCCTTTCTCCCTTTTTAATTAAATTTTGATTTAATTAAATTGATCCTTGCAAATAAATAAATCTAATTTATTTATAAAATCCTCCCACTTGTATTTATGCAAGTTGCATCTATTTTGGTTGAAATAAAGTAATTTTATTTTTTAATTAGAATCCTTTTTCCCTCACCCACTTGCATTTTCCTACATCTCCCATTTGCCTCCTAAACCCCTTCTAGATTCTTCTAATCACTTCAAATTTAGCCTAATTCATGATCTCCTAATTATTGTCATATTCCTAAGTAAAAGGAAGTCACTTCTCAAAGCCTCCAAAGTCTTTAATAACCATTAAAGGCTTTGTGTCTTCAAATGGTTAACCTCTAAAGTCTTCCAAACCATTAAAGGCTCTTACATAACCATTTATGGTTAACTCACCTTTGACCTTTGGTAGACTTTCTCTCTAACTTAACTATCCTTTTGACTCAAGGGTCTCATCAAACACTTATGGCTTTGACCATAGTTATCCATTTAACCCTTGCACAAGAGTTTACCCCTTGGGTAAAAGATTTATCCATTGGATCACCCTAACCTAACCTTAACCCTTAGCTCCTAAGGTAACCTTCATGTCTTCTCAGGCATTTAATGCCTCTTACATCTCCTCTCAAGCAACCTCTTGTTGACAATTGTCACCATTTCATTGGTGAAAATTGTAAACATGGATTGATTAACTCTCAATCCTAGCCCTTGTCAAGATTATTAAATCTTAACTACCCATTACCCTATTTTTCCTATAAATAAAGCTCTCATTCTTCATTATCCAGGGATCCAATTTTTTATGCGTCTAAATTATAGCCTAATTTACTAAGCATTTTAGCCTCTCTTTGTTAAAACATCATCATAGCATTTATAAGCATTTTCCATATCACAGAATATAAATGCTAAGCTAGTATATCATGTTAGGATAATTTATTAATCTTTTATCATATTACTATCTTCATACTAGCTTAATCATCATAATTTTAACACATCATATAGATCTTAGAGTGCATTCATGCATATAGATCACAATATCACTCGTTCTTGGAGTTGTCATTCCTAAGTCATTTTCTCAATGATCTGAGAGCAAAACATTGGCTTTAGGGATCCCGTGAGATAGAGAACTATGGGACACCCCTTGGGAAGTTAAACTAGTTCAATTAGTTTATATACTTGCACCAAGACTCTCATTGGTATTTGGGTCTTTTGATCTCGATTTATTCATTTTGATCACCACATTTTCCCTCATACATTTCTAGCACCCACCGTGGGACATGTCCCCATAGATAACATCATTTTTTGTGCAAGTTAAAGATTGCAATCATACTAGAACACTATTTTAGTGCATCTGGGAATTTCTGCAGCGCATCTGTGGCAAATTTTAGTGCATTTGGGTATCAAAATAGAACATAGGGTCTTTCTTTTAGCGCTTTTGCACCATACTTTAGTGCATCTGTGCGAAAATTTGGCACATATCTCTAGCAGAGCGAAATTTTGTAACAAGGTCAGAAAATTTAGGCTTATAAAGCCCACTATCATAATTTCATTTTTTTACTAACTGTGTGCAGGTTCTAACAACTTTTTAGTGCAAGAAAAGGAGGAGTTAATTAATTTATTTACTTTCTTTTATAAGTTACTAAAAAGAACTCACCTTTCTTTTTTGCAAAAGATTAAAATGAACCTCATGATTTCTTTTGGATGCATAAAATGAACTTCATACTTTCCTTTTGTTGTTTAAAACAAAACTCAATCTTTTCTTTATTGCATGGATAAAAAGGACAACAAACTCAAATCTTTCTTCTATGAAAGTTAGGAATCACATTTCTTTGGGCTCTAAAAAGAACAAATACAACTTGTTAGTTTGGCAAAAAAAATTAAAATTGAACATCACTTTCCTTTGGTGCTCATTTAAAACAAACTTCACCTTTGTTTTGGAATCTTAAAAAGAACTTTCACTTTACCATTTCAAAGGCTTTTAAAATTAAGATCATTGTTGTTTAAAATTGGCGATTCATTTTGTTGACAAGCATTTACTTTTAAAGGTTAAATTTTTTTTCTATCTTCACACATTGCTATATTCAGATAAAAATAACATCATGTCTTCTTGGAGCAACATATTCATCTAGCTTAGACAATTTTGCAATGAAGGTTTAAAAATAATCCATGTCTTTTCTGTTTGTGAGGTGATAGATATATGCTCTCACCTTCAATAAGTGATCAAAAAGCCAAAACCAACTCTTTTATGCTTTATTTCAGTTTCATGCATTAACACCTTTAGAAGGCCTGCCCTCCTGAGTTTCCCTTAGGGTGCCATTAAGGCTAGTGAGAGGGGAACGACCCAAGTGGGAAATGACTTTATCGCCAAGTGTTCCAACCCACTATAATCAAATGTGGAGGCTTATTAAAATCCCCTCCAATGGTTATGCTCAGTAATTAGTCTTCCCTCAGTATCATTAAGATACATAAAGCATTTGTTCTAAAGGTTGGGAAGCCTCCCAAGGGATTTTATCACTAAAGACCGAATGGAAGCCTGATTAAAAACTATAGAAGTAGAAGCTTTGAGCCGAGTCAATTACAAAACATTGGCAATATCATAGTGCAAGGGTTGGGAAGAATCCGCCCCCAAGATCACTCACCATATATCTCCCAGGATAACTACCCAAGTGTGAAGCAATTCACTTTGAGTTAATTTCTAGCAAAAGGCAAAAAAATAGGTGCCCCCTAGGGGGTGACAAGGTTGTTTGAGCTAACGGAGTATCAAGACTAGTGGGCTATGATGTTGTCAATGACCCTTGAATAAAGAGTCTGCCCGATCTATCTTCTTGCAATCCAAACTAGTGAAAACATCAGGGATTTGAAAACATCTTCAAAAGAATATACACTATTTGTTTAGCATAGACAATGTTGTTATCACTTCTATCTATTGTGTTTTCAAGTCATTTTTCAGAAAATCATCCATCAAGTCACAAAATTCATTTATCAACATCTCAGTGAAAACATAAAAATAAAGTTGTCAAGACAGTTAGCGCGTAGGAACAACATCTTGGCACATCTCAACCATCCGATAGCGCATTCTTACCAATAGTTAGCACTTTCATCACTCACATTAGCGCATGATCAGTATCATACTAGTAAAAACTTAGATAGTGCTTGTCAACATCACTGTAGCGCATAGGAGCATTAGCCTAGCGCATCTGAAGCATATTATAGCACATTTATACCAAACATTAGCACCTTAGAAGGACATATTAGCGCATAATTGATTCAACAATTGTCTTATCAAACAATATAAAATAGCACATTTGAGAGGTAGCATAGCGCATCGGAACCATTTTGTAACGCTTTGAGAGGATCCTTTAGTGCATCAGGTCTCTATTCTAGTGCATAGTCAAAATTATATACTTTATAACCCTTGTAGGATGAGAAGGCTAGAAACATTCTAATTGCTTCTAGTCTAGCTACTAGTGTAAATGTTTCTTCAAAGTGAATCCCCTCTACCTGAGAGTATCCTTTGCACACTAGTCTAGCTTTATGCCTAACAATTTTACCTTCTTCATTCATCTTATTCCGGTAGACACATTTTTTGTCAATGATGTTCTTGTCTTTCTGTCTAGGGACTTATTCCCAAGTATTGTTCTTTTCAAAATAAATTTATGTTCTTCAATAATTTTGGAGTAAATATTTTAATTGTGCATTTATCTTTTAGATTTTTTAACTAATAAAATATTTAATAATCATAAAAATGCTTAGGTGCATACTTGAATAACTATAATAGTATGATGTGATAAATAAAATCAGTGGGTTAAATAATAGTTAACATAAATTTGCTCTAGCAACAAATTAAGATAATGAAGAACAAACTAAGTAAGTGAAATTAATTTGAATTCCATACCTTAGGTGGTTTAACATATGGAAAAATAGGATGTCAAATCTTTTGTAACAACCATCCACGATGAATAATTTCATCAACATCAGGGCCGCATCCTTCCATTTTTTGGGGAGGTCTTCCCTATGGTTGATATAGGTCCCATTTGTCGGGTAGCTCTTCCAAGTTTAAATATAGGTGGGTGAACCCACAATAGTGGGTTACACTTTTTCAGACAAAATAAATTGACTCTTTTGTCCAAAAATCAATTTTAGCTTTTTTCTATCAAAACCTCTTTTCAATCGAATGTAAAAATCACATTCGATTGAAACCTAATTTTGATCGAACCCCAAAAAATATAAAATACAAAATTTTCATTACGGGGTTTAATAGAAGGGGGGTTCAATCGAACCCCCTTTGATAGGACATATTCTCTATCGAAAGTGCTTGGTTTTGGACTCCCCCCAAACGTGTCATGGTTTCTATGGATTTTCAACCTTCGAAGCTCAAAATGGGGGCTCAAATAGATGAATTTTGACAAAGCCAAATGCCCGATAGTATTACTGACTTAATTCATATTGACTTGTGTGGTTCGGCAAGAACAAGAAGTCTACAAGGAGATACATATTTTATGCTAATCATTGATGATTATTCTAGAATGTGTTGGGTTACCTTTCTGAAGGAGAAATCAGAAGATTTTGAGAAATTCAAATTATTCAAGTCACTTGTAGAGAATGAAACCAGCAAGAAAATCAAATGTTTAAGATCAGATCAAGGAGGTGAATTTACATCTACGGAGTTCAATACATTTTGTGAAGTGAATGGAATTAGAAGACAACTATCAGCACCCTAGACACCTTAGCAAAATGGAGTTGTGGAAAGGAAGAATATAACTATTCTGGATGCAGCTAGAAGCATGATATCAGAAGCAAATCTACCTCATGTATATTAGAGAGAAGCAGTGAATACAACGGTTTACACTTTTAAGAGAGTTCACATCAAAGGTGAAACCATTAAGACACCCTATTAATTATGGTTTGGTGATATTCCTACTCTTAAGTACTTTAGAATATTTGGAAGCAAATGTTACATTAGGAGAGACGAGTATATTGGCTAATTTGATCCTAGAAATGATGAAGGAACATTTCTTGGGTATTCATCTAAAAGTAAAGCATATAGATGTTTTAATAAGAGATTGCAAAAAATCATTGAGAGTGTAAATGTGAAGATTTATGAACAATTTAGAAGAGATTCAAGGTCTATGGAATCTGAACCAGTAGTTGAGATAATCACAAATGAATCTATACAGAATGCACCGGTACAGAATGTTGATCCAATCACACCGACATCATCAGAGAATTCCACAGTGACTAAAGAATAGCAGCAAGTGAACACACCCAAGTATGTTAGATTGAATTGCTCTGAAAGTTAGCTAATTGGGAATAAGTATCAAGGAGTTATGACTAGAGGAAGACTGCCAAATGAAGAGGTATGTTTAATTTATCAAATTAAACTAGCATCGGTTAATAAGGCATGTGAAGGTAAACATTGGATTAAGGCTATGGAAGATGAATTAAAACAAATTGAAAAGAACAATACATGGAAACTGGTTCCCCGACCTAAAAATAAAAATATAATTGGAACTAAATGGGTATTCATAATAAAATTAATGAAGATGGTAAGGTAATTAGAAACAAAGCAAGATTAGTATGTAAGGGATATTCACAAAAAGAAGGAATTGATTACAATGAAACCTTTGCACCGGTAGTTAAAATTGAGGTAGTCACATTATTTCTTGCATTTGCAGCACACAAGAACTATAAAGTTTGTCAAATGGATGTTAAATGTGCATTTCTAAATGGTGATCTTGAATTGGAAGTTTACATTGAACAACCTGGTGGATTTTTATTGACAAATGATAAGGATATGGTTTGCAGGTTAAGGAAAGCTTTATATGAATTGAAGCAAGCTCCTATATCTTGGTATGCTAGATTGGACAAATATCTTTTGAAGCTTGGTTACACTAAAGGTAATGTTGACAACAACTTATATTTCAAGGTGACTAATGAAGACATTATGGTTATTGAAGTTTCTGTTGATGATATAATTTTTGGAGGAGAAGATGGATTGTGTAAAGACTTTTCTAACAAAATGCAGGAAGAATTTGAAATGTCTATGATTGGGGAGATAAAATTATTTTTAGGATTGCAGATTTCACAAACTGATAAAGGTATATTATTATGTCAATCAAAGTACTTGAAGGAATTACTAAAGAAATTTGGTATGGAAAACTCTAAACGGGTAAGTACTCCTATGACAACAACTGATAAACTATCATTGAAGGATGATTCAGCCCCTGTTAATCCAACAAGATATAAATCTATGATTGGAGGTTTACTGTATTTTACACAAACACGACCTGATATTATGAATGTAGTATGTATTGTTTCAAGATTTTAGAGTAATCCTAGAGAAAATCATGAATCAGCAGTGAAAAGGATTTTCTGGTATTTACAAGGCACAACAAATCTTGGTTTATGGTATCCTAAAGATAAAAATTTTGATTTATGTGCATACATCGATGCTAATTGGGCAGGAGATGTAGATGATAGAAAGAGCACCACTAGCAGGGCATTCTTTCTTGGTAGCAGATTGATTTCATGGTTCAACAAAAAATAGAGTTCTACATCATTATCAACAATAGAATCAGAATATGTTACAGCAGCAACTAATTGTACTCAAGTATTATGGATTAAGAAAATGTTGAAGGGCATAAAGGTAAAATGCAAAGAACCTATAATCTTGTATTGTGATAATTCAGCAGCAATTGATATATCTAAGAATCCGGTATTTCACTCTAAAACTAAACATGTTTCTATTAAATACAATTTTCTGAAAGAGAATGTTGAAGCAAAAGAAGTGAAATTGGTTTATTTGAATACTAAAGAGTAGATTGCAGACATTTTTACTAAGCCTTTGCCTAAGGAAACCTTTGAATATCTCAGAGAATAGCTTGGAGTTCTACCCTCACTGGTAGAGACTTAGATAGTTGATGCTTGGTGTATATGGTGAAAATGGATACAATAATAATGATATTGAAAGGCTAAATGAATTCAACCACAAAAACCCTAGCCTAACAACAACAAAGATCCACCATAACATATGAAGATTACCTAAGACAATGCAAATCAAATGAAATCACAAAGATTATACCATCACATGTCCAATAGGGTTTGGATCTCTATGCTTCCTATCTCCATTGATCTTGCTCGATATATTTGCTCTCAGATTTTATGTGCACAAGAGCTCAACAAAGAATGGAATGTGGTTGCAAGTAGGATCGTAGTGTAGTCAAGTCATTAAGATGATTAATTAGAATGAATGATTAGGGTTTGATAATGAAGGAAGCATCTCCTTATATAGAAGACCTCTATCAATGAGATCCTGTACGATGTTCTTCAGTCGATGACAATTTCCTATCTTATGACCTTTTCTCTTATGAAATTCACAATACTCATCATCATTCCACCAATTTGGTTTGACCTTTGGTTCATATGGAGGAAAATCTGGAACTGTGATTACCTTGTTTTCCACTAGCTTTTTGAAAATTGACTCAAGTGGTTCTCCCAAGGGAGTGTACTTCCTTCGTGATCTGGAAGTTGTTTGAGTATTCACTTGATTGTTTGTAGAACTTGATCCCGAAAAGATGAATTTGGGTTGCACTGTGTTGGCATCAACAACACCATCATTGACTATGTTCTTGTTTTTATTCCAAAATCTCTGCTTGTCTTTTCTCTTAAAGTCATCTTTGTTTTCCTTGAATATCTTGATGACTCCTTGTTCAATTAGGACCTTCTCTGTTGCTAAGCCTTTTTCAATAACGTCCTTGAAGGTGGACAAATAAGCTTTCCTTAGATCATAGCCAATGTCTTTGTTAACATTCTGGGTGAACATTTCTACCATTTGTTTTTGTGGAATTTCACAAGAGCATCTGCTGGCCAGATTTCTCCATCTTTGTAAAAATGATGCAAAAGACTCTCCCTCTTTTTGCTTGGTGTTGCACAAAGTAGTGACTGATATGTCTGTCTCTATGTTGTAGGAGAAATGTTGAATAAATGCCTCTGCTAAGCCACCCCATGACTTAATACCAGGTGGAAGTTCGAAGAACCATTCCATAGCTTGATCACCTAGGCTCTGTGGGAATAATCTCATCAAATATGTCTCTTCTGCTGCTAACTCAATGCAAGCTATGAAAAATTGTCTTATGTGTTCCTTAGGATCTCCTTTTCCTCTATACTTATCAAATTTAGGCATCACAAAGTGTGTAGGAAAAGGAGGCATTGGAATGCTCTTGTCAAATGGATAAGGACATATGTCTCTCATTGTGTATGTTGGTTTCGATGTATTTATGTCCTCCATTTTCTTTTGTAAGTCCCTGATTTGTTGCTCCAAATTGCTCTTAGGTGGAGATCGACTTCTTGGACCATACCCCATGCTTGAGGCACCAATTGGAGGAGGAGCATGTTGCATATATGGATGATATTGATCATACACATGTTCATATGGAGGAGGTCTATAACGATGCTGCATATATGGACCACTTGGTATAGATTCATGTTGAGGAATGCCATATCTATTTTGTCCATGTATACCATACTCTACAGGCATGTCATGTTCTAATGTGTTGTCCCCAAATTTGACATGGGGTTTCCTTGTGTCCAAATTTTGAGCATGCCTTTGAATATCCAATTGCTTTGGTGGTTGATCCTTAGCATTGGTATGTGATTGAGCATATCTGTCTGCATAAGACTTCCATAATGGTTTGCAAAGGTGAGTATCATATACTTGACCATGTGTATGTGGGACCTCTGGTTTTTGAAACAAAGATGATGGTGATTCAGGTACCATATGTGGTCCTCTATTGCCTCCACTATTAAGTCTCCTTTGATCCATGTTGGAGTGAGGTTATTGCAAAGGCCTATGTTCCATTATTTGAGACATGTCAAAATCATGAGGTATCTTGGCTCCACTTTGTGCCATCATTTGTAAGAAGTATTGTCTATCCCTTCTCATTATTTCCTCAACCAATCGATTGAAATGGGGATTCATAATGGATTCTTCCACATCTACTGAATGTATAGAAAAATTGTCCATATTGTCATTGTGTGTATCATTGTTGTTTGTAGTGTCCATGTTCTCAACATTTGGAATGTTTCTATAGGCATCCATGTTAGGTAATGTAGTATGATTAGAATTGAAAAAGATACCATTGTCATACTCATAAGAACTCATGTTTGCGGACTCTTGAGCCTCTTTAGTTTCTCTCCTAGATTTTTGAAGACGGGTTTCAACCATGAACTAGGTATTGACCGAGATGTGTGAGACTAGATGAAAATGGAAAAAGTATGGAAGACCAAGAGTTGGATGGAATGTAAATGAATCTGAAGTGTACTTGCAATGTCCAAAGTGTAAGACCAAGTATGTATGTAGTAGAGTAGGTGTGGCTTCCAAAGAGAGGATAGTTTCTCTTGATGAGGTAAGTTCACCTTGACTCTAAGTAAGACCAAATGAGACCCAAAGGTAAGAAACCTTGAGGAGGGACCACTTAGCAAAGTGTTGTTGTATGTAGTGTGTTGACAAAGTATAGTGAGGACAAACAAGTGACCTTTTGATTCAAGTTTAGACAATTGTGAATGTAAAGTAGATGTGAAGCAATGATGGACTTTATGAGACCCAAAGACAGGTTGAATGCTAAATGAAACCCTAGAGAAATGACCTAGGAAGCTCAAGAATTCTGAAATTGACTATGTTTGTTTGCTGGACTGTAATAGTTTTTCAATTCTGAACACAGACACGCCTGTATACTTCACAGACGCAGTTTCCTGACACAGACGTGGTTATGTTTAACACAGACGCATTTCTGAGATTTTTGTGCAAATTGCAATGTTGATTCTGGGAACACAGACATGTTTCTGCCCTTCACAGACGTGGTTATACAACACAGATGCTATTATGTCCGACACAGACGCGTTTCTACAAAATTTGTGCAATTTTTTCCAATCTGTGAAGTCGTTTTGTTGTGACCAAATCTGACTGTTTGACTATTTTTCATGACAAGAGGACATAGTGTTGATGAAGACCCAATGTTTGCAAGTGTCTAGACTCAAATGACTCCAATAAAAAGTGTGTTGTTTGATGTGAAAATGTTTTTGCATACACTTGAAGACACAAAAGACACAATGTTTTGTTGTTTGGTCTTGAATGTTTTGAATGTTTAAAATAAGTCAAGCAAATTTCTTATGGCTGGCCAAGACAATAGTTGTTGATCCCACATGGGGTTTTACCCCCGAGGCTACGCTATTCAGAGCGGATACTTAGATGCTTGACCTCACTGGCTCCACCCTTGGCACTCACTTCTCGGGTCAGCCAAGCATCATTCCCCACGAAAACTCCCCATGGTGAACTTTGTATCTCTACTAAGAACCGCATGCATGTGGGCTGCTACCAGAGGTCCAAACTCCTGCCCCAACAACTAGAAGGATTTGGGCTTCTAAAACAAAAAGGTTCTAGTAAGGGCATCCGCTTGTGTGGCCATACATGCGGCACTTTCAGCTCTATAAATACAGAAGGCTCCTAGTTGGTAGGGGTTATGCCCTACAACTGATCAAATAAATTTGATCAAACGGGTTTATGGGGAGACATAGTGTCGATATGAACTAATCAACACACGTTATCCATAGTTTTCACCATGAATACAGTTGTTTATAGTGGTTCGGAAGAGGTGGGTTTTCCTCGCTACCACTTGGGTCGTTCTCTTCTCACTAGTAGTCCTAATGACCACACGGGAAGATAGGCCCTCTAAAAATTAAACAAAAAGAGCCTATTGCTCAAGACACAAAAGACAATGATTCAATTTTAGTGCACCAATTGAAGTGTTTGCTAGTCTATGAAAACAAGACACACAATAAAATCAAAAACCCTTGCCAAGGACCTGCAACAAAGAGTTGTTAGTAGTTTGGATTGTTTCAAATAATCACCCCTTCCTGCAAGCACACAAGTTAGGTAAATTTTAAATCCAAAAGACTTTGTGAAAATAGGGGCCTTCAACCAAACGATTTTGCTTTCAAGACAAGCTACACCAATTTCGTTAGCTAGATCTGAAAATGTTAGCTCCAAATAAATCGGATCTAAAACTTTAAATGCAAAATCCAAAACTGAATCAATAAACCCAAAATTTGAAACCAGTGAACATAGATGTGATTACCCTCAACACAGATGTGACTTCCTGATGCAGACGCGGTTCTATGAGACACAGACGCGGCTCCAGAATGCAGACGGGACCTCTGGACACAGACGTGGCTAAAAGCACTGCATACGCGACTTAATAACACAAACGCGATTCCCAGAACCTGCAAAATAAAACACTGCCAATAACATAGATGTGATTCCAGATGTCGCAGATGTGCCAGAAAATCAAAAACATGATCCGAAAGTGCACAGACACAGGAATATCAAAATGCTGTCGAAAACGTCAGATCTGCAACTTCAAAACACAAGATCTGCAACAAAAATGTTAAATACAAAAGGGACAAGAGTCCCACTGGGCGTGCCAAAATGTATATGGTGAAAATGGATACAATAATAATGATATTGAAAGGCTAAATGAATTCAACCACAAAAACCCTAGCCTAACAACAACAAAGATCCACCATAACATATGAAGATTACCTAAGACAATGCAAATCAAATGAAATCACAAAGATTATACCATCACATGTCCAATAGGGTTTGGATCTCCATTCTTCCTATCTCCATTGATCTTGCTTGATATATTTGCCCTCAGATTTTATGTGCACAAGAGGTCAACAAAGAATGGAATGTGGTTGCAAGTAGGATCGTAGTGTAGTCAAGTCATTAAGATGATTGATTAGAATGAATGATTAGGGTTTGATAATGAAGGAAGCATCTCCTTATATAGAAGACACTATATGAAATGGAGGGATAAGATTGAGAGGTGTAAAAGGAGGTCGGCTATGATTAGAGGGTAGGTAAAAGAAATATTAAAACAATGAAAGGGGTAGGTAGTGTAGGAATTAAGAGATGAATGACATGTGTCATGGGTAGAAAAGGTTAATGAATTAATTAAATAAATAAAGATTTATTTAATTAATAGAAGGAGTGAGATCAATTAAATAAATAAGATATTTATTTAATTTAGGAAAAAGATAATTTAAATAAATAAATGTATTTATTTAAATGAGAAATAAGGCTAGAAGAGGATAAATGAATTAATTAAATAAATAAGGATTTATTTAATTAATAGAAGAATTAAGCTTAGATAATTAAATAAATAAAATATTTATTTATTTAGACATGACAATTTTAGGTGTCTACACTTGGCATCAAACTGACATAATTTACAGAGAAACCTTTTTTCTAGCTTTGATGGAGGAGAGCTACTTCTCAGGGGGAGTAGTTGAATAAGTTGGTTCTATGAATTGGTTGTATCTGGTATTTACATTACTTTGGCATTTGATGTCAAAGGAGGAGAGATATCTACGGAAAAACACATTATCCTTTGGGGAGAGATCATTCATTGGGGGAGAGACTTTTTACTCTCTGCATTTGTATTTTAATTTATGGTATTGTTCTACTCTGGAGATTGTTGGTTTTTGGTTTATTGGCATTTCTTCTTTGGCACTTAGATGATTTTTCCATCTTGTGTTGCCATCAATGCAAGAGGGGGATATTGTTGGTATTATGGATATGTTGCTTGGTTTTGTCATTGATGTCAATACTTATTGGTATTATGGATATGTTGCTTGGTTTTATCATTGATGTCAATACTTATCCTTCTGGAGATCTTTGATTATGTTCACCAGCAAGTTCTGTGACCTATGCATAGTTATCGGTATTTGGTTCACCAACAGGTTATATTGTTCACTAATACTAAGGATAACTTGTTATCATCTGGAGATCACTTGGTTATGTCGAAGACATGGTTTGGACACTTGGTTTTGGAGATTTGACTATTGGTCTAATCGGGTTGACATATTTGTTGTTACCAAAAAATTGGTCTAGGTTATGGACCAGCATGCATTATCTATTCCAGATCAACATGATACGTTATGGAGATGGTTTAATCAATTAATATTATTGTTGAGCCGACATGATGCATCACATCTTGACTTGTTGTAATTGATTTTTATTGTAATATTCTTGGTGAGCTGACCTACACATTTGGCCTTAGGTTTTGGTATATATGTAAGATCTCAATTGTGAGATTAACATGGTATGGGTATGGTATGTAAGAAGGTATTGTAAGGTTATATGCGAATATAAGTAGAGCTACTCACACAAACATCATTTGAAGATTCAAGGAAGGTTTTAAGAAGACAATCAGAGCTTAATCAGTATTGAATCCAACATAGAAGATGCCACTTTGAGCGGTGCATTATCATTGGATTTAATCATCCATTTTGTAGTCAGTGTGACTCCCATTATGTGACTGAGCAGTGAGCTCTAGGCAGCTAGCCTTTTTGCATGTGTAGACTCCATTTGTAAACACATACTATCTATAGTAGTATCATCTGATTGTGGGTAAGGTTTCCCACTGTGGTTTTTCCCCTTACAAGGTTTCCATGTACAAATTTCTGTGTTATGTGTTTTGGATATTGTTTCTCTTTATGTTTCATACATTAAGTTTCACTGGTATTAATAGTAACTATTAATCTACTTATCGACATCACGTTTGGTTTATCGATATTAAGTATCAAGTTTCATTAAGTTGTATTTGGGATGAAATTATTAGACAACTGATTCAACCCCCCCCCCCCCCCCCCCTCTTAGTTGCCTCTGGGTCCTAACAAAATCATTTTGAGTCATCCATGGAGAAAATATATTTTTGGAGAGGACTCATACAATAACCAAGGAACCTATTAGGGTTGTAATGGGTTATTTCTCAACTGGTGAAATTCTTGTGCTAAGAAGAATTTCAAAGGATGATGTCTTCAAATTAACCAGTTCTACATCTGATAAGTGTGCTTTTTCTATCAACAATATTAGAGACCCTGCAGTAAAACTAGCAACAATGGTGATAGGCTACTGGGTATTTTACTCTAGTAGACTTAACAGTGTTCCATCTGCAAAAACTCACACAACACATAGAATGATTGTTGATAATGAAGATTATGATATCTGTGAAGCCATCAGAGTGCAATTATTTCAAAATTTGCAATCCATTAAGAAGGACAACACACAAAAGTTCAAATATGGTCAGCTATTAGTCGGGTTATTTTTCTATTTTCAAAACTTCCTACCAGGTATTGGAGATATTGAATGGTCCAAAGACCTAATGGTCAATGTACAAATCAAGAACAATATTAAAGCTATGAAGAATACTTTTTCAGTTGTCGTGAATAAGTATTTTAATGAATTTCATAAAAAGATATTTAAATCTCTTTGTACAATACTCTTTTAGATAAATGGAAAGAAGCTATTCAATTTGAAAAGAAGATTTTTGATGAAATATTTGTACAATATTTTCCCAATTTATCATCGGATGGAATTAGTGCTTTAGTTGAGCAATACAAACTATATTTTGATTTTAAAATGAGAAGATTGAATCATCTTAATGCAAAAAGGTCAGTTATTGAGTCTGAGGCACATCAACTAGCCTATGTAATCAAAAAGACGGAAGAAGACGTCCACTCTAGCAATAAGGATGATACTACAGATGATGTTCCTCAACCAGAAATGGATGAAGAGGAGATTGTTCAAGCTGACATTGTCTAGATCCAATCAAGAAGAAGGATGATTCCATTATTCTTGTTGATGAAGATGATCAAAATATAGTAGACCTATCTGGAGACATCATTGCACTAGATATGGAGCCTCCTACAATCATTGAAGTATAGGTTATATTATTTGAACAACTGGGTATTCAACTCAAAGTAGATAATGAACCGGCAAAAGAACAACTGGAGAAACCCCAATCTCCATCGGTCATTGAAAATACTCAAAAGGAGTTTACTGAGAAAGTTGTCACTCAATTACCTAGAGAAATAATGGAGCTAAACATAGAGAGAGCTATCATTAAAAGTGTACCCCCTGAACCAGTGAAGTAGAAACTACTTGAAGATGATGATGATGATTTTTTAAGTATTTTTGGACCCATTGACATGACCACCTTGAGTGCATTAGAAATGATGAAGATTGCTAATGTTATGTAATCTCAAGCACACAAGAAGAGACTAAAAGAGAAAAGGATTGAAACAGAGACAATCCAAAATGCAGTAGAAAGTTTGTTTGGTTTACTACCAAAAACAGTTGTTGCACATCTTCCTACACCCATTAGAAAACTTGGTCAGTTAGTTGCAGATGCATCTGATAAAATCAAGTTGCTTGAAGATGTTGCTCAAATGTCCATTGAGAAGAGCCACAAGAATAAATATGGAGATAAACTGGCAAAGAACATTGGAAGTGTGAAAATGGCTTTATCTAATAATGGAAGTTTGTTGAAGAAAGCTATTGAACCTGGAGGAAAGTATGTTACCTCTACCTCCAATGTTTCTTTCTTTTACTATGACATTTCTAAGAGTCAAATTGAAACCAAGCAAGAAATGGAAAGGATATACAAGGCATATGTTCCACTCCAGGACTCCATTCATGCCTTTAACTGGTCTGTAGATGATTTGCATGATAGACTGAACAAGAATGATAATGAGAAGGCTAAGAGACTCCAGTCTCTAAAAGAGATCAAGAGTCAGCTGACCTCACAAATCGACATTCTTTAGAGAGCCTACTCCAATGCAGAAGCTATTCTTGCTACTCCTAAAACTTGCACGCTAGACTCAATGGAAGAATTCCATTCCCAGTTGATGTCTACATTTGAGTATATTGCTAACATACTGGAATCATGGGAAAATGCTTTATCCTAGATGAAGTAGTGTTTCATTGATATTTTTATGAGACTAGCCAATGCATGAAATTTTTTTAAAAAATTATAATATATGTTGAACACTTTGATACAAATTTTCTATATATGTATATATTTTACTTTATCATTTTGGCATTGTTGTCAAAGGGGGAGTAATAATACGTATGTGTGTTTTTGAAAATTTTGTATTTATGCATGCATTGAGGAGTATTGCATTAAAGGGGAGTATGAGAACATGCGTAAATATGTTGCGTATGCACACTTAGCGGCATTGTATTACTCTAAAAAAATTCTAAGTATTGCCATCAATGCCAAAGGCAAAGATTGTTGGATTGATGATTATTGTATTGTATTCATCACTTGTTGTCATTGATGAAATACTCTCACACACACATATGATTGCATTGACTATCGATATAACTTCAATTGGTTTACACTGTCAACCGGTATGTTTAAAGGTTTATCTCTAACCAGTACTCTATATCAACTAATATGTTCTTAAGAGATAACCTGTGGCTACACTAAGTCAACATCAAAATAAAGATGAAGATGAAGATGGAGATCAAGCGGAAGATTCGAGGACAATGGATCACATGTTTTGTTCCAACCAGTATTGACTATTCTAACCGGTATCTATTTTTGTGATGAGTTACCAGCACAATTTTTTTGGCAGTCATTTTTGTGATGAGTTATGATTACTTGTCTAGATACACTGCACCTAGGAAATTGTGTTTTGATTTCCTTAGGCTAACATAAGATTTGAGTCTCTATATTAAGACATCTTAGTGAATCATTTAAAGCTGATAGTGATAGAGAGGAGATTATGTGAATACTGATATGCAAAAAGAGTGAAAGATTTTATTGAAGAGCGATAAGTGTTAAGATGAAGAGCAGTGTTGAATGTATTTAGAATGATCTAATCAAGCAAATATTGTGCTACTCTAAACATATCAAACCATTCTTGTTGTTTTCTAATCATTGCAACAAAATCAAATCCCCTAATCGGGTAAGCTCTAACAAGCTTCATTGTATAAATCCTCTAACAAGGTGATCCATTAGTTTGGATTCTCAAATCCTCCAGCGAGGTTACTCCTAATAGGGTAGTACTCTTAACAGGGTATAAGCTTCTAATCAAGCTTGGGATCTCTAACAAGACTCGCTCCTAGAAGAACACTTTGTAAGGCCTTAACCGGTCAATTATCTATTATTGCAGATAGTTAACTTGTGAGTTCCATCTCACTATTGCTTTTACCTATTTGGGTTTTCCATGTATAAACACTTGTGTTATGGTGGGTGTTTTACTTATTGTGGATGTTGTTATATCATTTTGGATAGCATGCATTTTTTTTAAATGCTTGATTAAGTTCATCTACCGGTTAGTGTTTTAAGTTTTATTTGGTGTCATTGATTCACCCCCCCCCCCCCCTCTTAGTGCTTTTCAATTCCATCACTAACAACTCCACACAACTTGGATCCCAAGACTTCTGTCTCATTCCACCATTGCTCAATCAGTCCCATGACCCTATCCTCTTTCAACCACATCAATTCAAACTTAACAAGACACCTTCTAGGTCTCGATTCCTCTGAAATAGATAACTGAATGGGATAATGGTCAAAGCCTGAGATAGGGAGGATTTTTGCAGATAGGGAATGTGGGAAGATGGTCAAGCTACCTCTAAGAAAAAACTATCTATTTTTTATGTTATGAAACTAAAGCCTAACCTTCTGTTATTTCAAGTGTAAGCATCCCCCATCATCTTAATCTCCATAAGGTTGGTTCTATGGACCCATTCACAAAAAACAATTTCTGATCATGAGACTGTTCTATTCCCACCCATTTGTCCTTTGGATTCAAAATAGCATTGAAATCACCCTCAATGATACAAATCTGGTTGGGGATTGCCTTCAGAAATAGCTCAAGTTCATTCCAGATCCTTCTTTTATCCTTATTGTATTAGGCCATAAATGTTTATAAGAAGGAAACAGAGGTTGTTTTTTATACCTATTACCCAACCACTCATCCAATGTGTCCAGCTACTAACTACTTCAAAGGAAACCACTCTAGGATCCCATATTACAGCCAACCCCCCTAAAGCTCTATTGGCCAGGTGGCCAACCATCCCCCTGAAACCAAGTTTTTTCTTCAAGATCTCAATATCAATTGAATTAAGTTTAGTTTCGTGAATCATTATTATCTCAAAGTTAGTAGTTGTAATGCAACATTTTATGATCCATTTCTTGTTAGGGGCATTCATGCCCCTAACATTCCATGAAAGGAGCTTAATGGCTCCTTGGGAAGGTACTTCCCCTTCCCTGCATCAAACATAGAGGTTAATTTTACCTAGCCTTCTACAAACCCATCCAAATTTCTCAATTCTGATAGAGATCTCTTGCCCCTTCTTTCATTTTTCTTAGCATAGTCTAGGGTATCCTTACGACATTCATTCTGATCAATCCCAATAATTCCTCCTTGAGCTCTCTGTCCTCCTCTTCTTTGTTGCTTGACCCTACCAATAGCTCAGCATCCTTGCTCATCTCCTCTCCCTCATCCCCTAGCTCCATGATCCCTGCAATTAGGACCTATTTCTAAAGGATCAGTTCATCTTCATCAACAATTTCCTCTATAAACCTATCCATGAGATGATTTATGACATAATTGCAAGCTTGGTTAAGTAATGACTCCTTCTTATCCTCTTTTGTATTGCGTCTTTCTAATGGAGGCATCCTATCATTTTTGTCTAGAAATTTAGGATGGATAATTGTCGGCTGTACTGCACAAGCCTTCTCTCCAGTATTATTGTTCTTCCCAACAACCTTCAAGCGATTCAAAGGGGAGGGATCATGAGTCTCACTTACCTTCCCTATGGTCTCTAACCCTATACCGAAACCATTCAGATTCTCATCCTTGTTTCCACACAGCCTATGAATATTTCCACCCTTCGAGACTGTATGAGATGAAGGTGGAAACATATTATCATGAGGGAGATTCATCAGATGAGGTGATACAATCCCCGGCTTAGAAATATTACCATTAGAAGTTTTGACCATGTTGTTACTTGATAACTTCTTAAATTCTGGAGGGGAAGTAAGGGGAGGAGATATGGAAGGTTTTTTATCCAGCACAAATTCTCCCTCTTAAATCTTAGGTGGGGGGTTCTAGATGATGAAATTATTAGTGAGAGTAGATGGATCCCCAACGTCCCCAGAGCCACTTGGTACATTGTTCACATTGGCTATATTCAAGTGCTCTCTGATACAGGATTTAGGGGTAGTATTTTTCATTTTCAAAAGAGAGGAGGGTGATAATCTTAAGGAAATGTGTTCTGACATCGAGCCGTCATAAAGTTCAGGTTCTAGATGATATTTATATTTGGCTATTGTGAAGACAATTGGTTTAAGCATGGATGTTTTGGGATCCAAATTGATAAGCATTTTAAGATCTAAGGATTGAAAACATTCCCTTTCTAAGCCCAAAAAACCTCCAATGCAGTCACCAATTTTAAACAGAATTTGGGTATCCATAAGTTCTACCAAGATATATTTAAATCTAACCCATTTCAAGTTTTTTTGAAACTTGTGCATGCTAGGGTAGAAATTAGCTTGCCAATCTATGAAATTAAAATGAAATCTTTGATAAAATACATATTCCCTAGTTAACAATTCCAGTTTTAATGATTCTCTTCTACAATCAATATAAACAAAGTCATTAGGGAGAATTGTGATACTTACCTCACCCTCCTAGGAATTTTCCATCCAGTGAGCAATGGAATCAATAGGTTTCCCTTTCCCATGCCATTTGGCAAACAAACCATACTTTTTGTAGTGGTCCCTCCAACCTTTGGAAAAATTTTTTTTAGAGACTTGCAAAAAATCATCCCCGAGTCTAGGGTTTACAGTCTTAGATCTATTTGGCCACTCTCATGATATGGGCATGGACAATTTTGATGATTTCTTTGTTGGGTTAGGAATTGTATTTAGGATCCCATGATTTCTGAAGATATTACTTGATCTGAATTGGGCATTTCTTCTAGAAAGAACATGTTTACCTTGTGGAGTGGAAAAACCTCACCCTCTAGTAGTACCAACCTTTGATCGAATTTGAGGCAAATGATGATGGGAAGAGGAGGCACCAGAGGTATTGTTTCGACTATCCCCCATGAAGGGGCACAAATTGGCACCTAAAGCAAATCACGGTTTGAATGAGGATTTGGGGGAAATCCAAACCATGTCTCCAATATTTTCATGGATGAAATTATGAGGGATATTTCCATGATCCCCCTTGGTTCAAGCATGTTTAGCCCTATGGGATTTCCTGCTTAAAACATATTGTTGTTCCTTAGAAATTTGCCCAATGTTTTCATATTCTGGATGTAGAATTTGAGGTCGTCATTCCCTCCGAGGACAAACCAAAGTAGGGCGGGATATGTGGTCTTCACTTATGGTAGAGGGAGGATGATGGCCTAGAATCTCAAATCTATTCTTAGGAAACCCATGGGTAGGCAAACATGAGAGTTGGATCTCCGCTCTACTTTTCTTTACTGCATGATTTCGCATCTTGCGAGCCATCTTTTTTTTTTTTGCCTTTATATTTTCCAGGTTAAGTGGAAACTTGTATACATGACTCTTTGAAAATTTAAAGTATTAATTTGATTTTTCAATAAATTAATATTTCTCTTACCAACCCTTCTTAACCTTTGGGAGGCATTGAAAAAATACCTATAGTGTCATAAAATTGTGATCCCTACACTTTTAACCACATTTAGGGTCCTCACCTTGGTGACAACATCTCCTTCCTTAACTGGGACCTACTTCTGCATTTCTAACCCTTCTCCCTTCCTCCTTTATGTCTTATGGCTGCGATGTATCCTATCTGGGGTCCAAAATAGGGTAGGACAAGGGAATGGTACCCCTGCCCCACTAGGACAGTGGCATGGCACCCTTGTCCCCACCTCCTAGGGTGGTCCTATTTGCGGGTTGCCTGATCTCTTATGCACTTCTTGTCTTTGGGTTTTCTTAATCCGCTTTGTTGGCCTTCGGTGGTTCAAAGTTAATCCTTGAGGCATGTAAAGGGAATTCAATACCCTCATTTAGGGAAGACAGAAGAGAATGGATGGATAGCGCATAGACGGATAGAGAGCATAAGGAGAAGATACAAGATTTCAAGGTCATCATCAAGCATTCAAGTCTTCTTCATTCATCCATTCGAGCAACATTACAACATTCATTTACAAGCATGTGTGTGTGTTAGGTTTTTGTCATGTTACATGTCATTTCATACAACATTTTTGATTACATTCAAGAAGCAAAGAAATCATCATCAACAAGTTACAGATCTACAAGGTATACATCTCCATTGTTTACATTCAAGCATTTATAATTACTTTCTTTCTAGGTTAATTCCTCAACCAGGGTTTGACTGAGGCAAACCCCTATCTACAGCCCCTCTTTCTTTTCTTTTTTGTGTGTAGGTTGCAGGTGTGTAATTGTAATTGCAAGTTTGGGCTTCTTTTGCAAAGATGAAAGAACCCTTTTCATTTCACGGATTTTGAGGTGGACCTTGTACATTCTTGCCACGGTCCCAACAACTTTTCTCCAAATTTGCAGGGCAAATCTGCATCAGTTTAATTAGCTCAAATCCAAAGTTACAGCACGATCCTGAACTAGTAGCCTCATTTCACTCTTTTCTTCTCTCTTTTCCACATAGTCAACAAGTTAACTTTCTCATTTACAAAAGAGGGTAAATCACATTTCAACCACTTGCAATCCACTTAGTATTCAGATCCTTGTCTCTCTTGGATTTGGATCTAGTGGATTCAACCCCTCTTTTGAATGTAAAGTTCCTCTCCAAGTGAAAATCATCTTAGTGGCTTCCTTTCTCTCTCCTAGGTGGGTAGTCACTAGGATACAGTTTTCCACTTTACAATACCATATCAAGCTTATCCTTAACTACTCAAGAAAACCATCAAACACTAGTTTACCACAAGGCATAATTTTAGCAACATTTTAAAAATTGAAACAATTGATTAGGTTTTTAAATAAGATAATATTTCTCTTAACTACCCTTCTTAAATATTGGATAGCTTTAAAAACCATACAAAAATTACACTCACCTTCTTGAGATACATTGAATTGTTAGTTTAACATAGGGCATAAGTTTATTAGAAAAATATATAAACAACTCTTTGAAAATTGAAGCAATTGATTTACTTTTAAAATAAAATAATATTTCTCCTACCTACCATTCTTAATCATTGGACGGTTTATTTAAAAAAAATTAATTAGAAACCATTGATTCAGTTTTTAAACAAAATAATATTTCTCTTACCTACCCTTCTTAACCATTGGATGGCTTAAAAAAAGGCCACACCAAAATTAATCTTACCTACCTAAGATACCATTGAATCATTAATTTAGCTGTTTAGTGGAAATTTATAGAAATGACTCTTTGAAAATTGAAACTATTAATTTAATTTTAAAATAAAATAATATTCCTCTTACCTACCTTCTTAATCATGGGATGGCTTATTCCAAAAAAATCATGCCAAAATTTTACTAAAAGAGGTAAAAATTTATTCAAACTAGAAGAAATACAAAGCAAGGGCTTTACACAACCCTATCAAGCTCCACTATGTGGTCCAACTTTTGAGAAAAATATAGAATTAATTGACCCCTATCCACAATGTTCCTTTTTTTCACATGATCAAAGGCCCAATTGTCAAAACAATCTGCAACTTCATTCCATTCTCTAGGAATATGAGTGAAAGTAATAGAATCCAAAGAAGCACCCAGATTAAGAATATGTTTAACAACAAAATCTAAATGCCAACTAACATCTTATAAAGTCTTCCTATTCAATAAGTTCACCACCATCTGGGAATCAAACTCACAAATAATCCTTCTCCACCCAAGCTGACAGTCGCGCTCCACAACATAGAAAATGGCAAGAGCCTCCATCAAATTGTTAGTATGAAAACTTTATAAACAAAAAAAAAAAAAACTGAACAGTGCCAGAACAATCCTAACCATCTCCACCAGTACTAGCATGACCAAGGTTCCCTCAAGAAGAACCATCCATGTTGAGTATCAAAACTCCCTAAGGAGGGGGAGACCAACCCCCCTCCCTATTTATCTTTCGAAGAGGATGCTGACATATATTTATCATAACTTGGTCTTGTTGAGGGGGAAGATGAAGACGATTGCAACAATCAACATCACAAGGATCCATTGTTTCTATCAAATCAAATTTTGTTGAAACAGTTTCTCTAAAAGAATGAAGAATTTTCCACCACAATCGAGGATCCACCAACATCACATCTTGAAAAATCTGACGGTTTATCTCCAACCAAATATTTTAGATAATAAAGGAGCAGACAAGATCCCAAAAAACTTGAAGAAATGAGGTTGAAATAAGGGCCTTGCCCCACCAATCAAAGAACTCACCCAAAGAAGAGACGTATGATCAAATCATCCTTAGTAACCCAATCGAAATGGAAGGAACAATGCAAGCAGAGGGGGGAAATTTGAAAACTAGAAATGGAGAGAATAGTGAGGTTGGATCCTTTGGTTCTGATGCCACTACATCTCAAGGACAAGCGATGGATTATGAGGATGGGAGACCAGATGGGAACCCACGGCAATGGGACCCTCCTCCTAACTGCAAAAAGATGATAGATTCCCCAAAATTGGGTCCCGAGGCTGTGAAAGTTGACTCAGAAAAAGATCAAGGAGGTGCAAGCCCTCAAACCTTGGAGTTGTCTTTTTCGAAAGAAATCAGCTGGAAAATTGACTAGTAAATTGTCCTTTCCCTTTGTGAAAGACATCTGAGAGGAAAACAGGTAAACTTGCTATTGCGGTTCCAAATTTGGTTATCGATCATAGCATTTCTTTAATGGCTTTCTCTCTGGTGGGGAAGTTTGTTGGACCACAACCCAATATTGAGGATGTTAGGTCTTTTGTTAAGAGAAAATGGAGGATGAAAGGTCAGGTTGATGTTTCTTCCCTGTCCAGAGGTTTTTTTGTTTTCTCCTTCTCTTGTGAGGAATATATGGAAGCAACATTAAGCAGTGGCCCTTGGATGTTTGGTAAATCCTCCTTATCTATGAGAAAATGGTCTCCTAACATGGAACTCAATGACTCCTTCTTTGAATCTACTCCAGTCTGGGTAAGGCTGTCAGGCTTGCCGATGGAATTTTGGGTTGAGGATGTATTCTCAGGAATTGCAAACTCCTTTGGGGAGCTTGTTGCGATAGATCCAATGACTACAGCTCAAAAAAGACTGGTTTATGCGCGCATCTGTGTCAATATTTTGCAGAAGATGGATCTTCCTAGTTCTATTGATATAAGTTCCAAACTTGGATTATGGGAACAAACAATAGAGTTTGAGTCACTTCTCTTTGTGTTCTTTTCTTGTAAAAAAGTTGGTCATTGGGCTAAGGCCTGCCATAGTAACCCTAAAAAACCTGTGATGGTTAACACCCACAAACAGGTTTGGAAAGAAAAGAATAATAATAAGGAAGGTAATAAAGTGGAAGGAAGAAGCAGAAGTCCTGGTAACATACTAGACCTATCAGAAGGAGATAGAAATGACCCTCTTAAGAATCCCCCTTTGAAGGAAGATAAAAAGAATGAAATCAGAGAGTTTGAGATCAAAATAATCAATACTTTTGAGGCTCTACAGACTCAGGAGGAGAAGAATGCTATCAGTGAAGAGAAACTTGAAGATGGTGAGATTGAGAATGTCACTAAATCTCATCATGAGGCCCCTCAAGTTTCAATAATAAAAAGAGATGAACAGTGCCTAAATGAATTTGAAGGACATGAAATTAAACTTGGAAGGAATAACAAGTTTGGATCGCCTAAGGTTAATCTAAATGTGTTATTCTAGAATATTGGAGTTGATACACCCACTTCATCCCAGAAAAGAGGAGAACTGTGGAGTAATATGAAAGACGAGCCCAGACAGGAGCATGAGGAAGAAATAACAGGGAATGGAAAAAAGAAAAACAAGAAGGCGGGACGCCTTAATGGGGTGAAAACTAGGACCAGGTCTAAGGCTGATATTGGTGTATCCAAATCTCTGCCAGGATGTAAAACTATGAAATGGCATAGGGACCAGGAGAGAAAACAAAACATAGTTGATGGAAGGCAGTGAACTATATAGGAGTCTTGCCCCCAAGTTTCCAAATGAAGGTAATATCATGGAACATCAGAGGCCTAAATGGTCTCAATAAACAAGATATATTACGGAATCTCATTCAAGACCAAAAACCATATATTATCCTTGTTCCGGAAACCAAAATGAGTAAGGAGAAAGTGGAGAATTTAAACTTATTTAAAAATGGAGGGGTCTGTGGTAGCAGCTCGAATGGGGCATCTGGTGGGGTGGCTATTTTCTAGAACACGAAAACTATTTTAGGAGAAATGATTGATGAAGATGGTAACATTATATCCATGAAAGTTAAAAGCATCTATGAAGGAAAGGAATGTGTGGTTACAAATATCTATGCCTCTAATTCCAAATCTACTAGGAATGAATTTTGGGATGAAATCTAGCAAAAAAGAAGATCTTTTCCTAAGAAAAGTTGGGTTGTGATGGGATATTTCAATACTCCTCTGCAAGGTACTGATAAATCTGGAGGAACTCAAGCTCAACCAGATAGCAGATCTAATTTCATGGACATTATCAATGTCAATGCTCTTATTGATATGGATCTTAATGGAGCTTCCTACACCTAGTCTAACCGCAGGGATGGTGAAGACCTCATTTAGGTAAGACTTGATAGATCCCTTGTTACTAATGATTGGATTCTTTCTCATAGATGCTCCCTGTCTGTCATCAATAGAATTGGTTTGGATCATTATCCCATTACCTTTGTTGCTGAGACCTTTAAGAGTAATCAGAGTTTCCCTTTCTGGTTTGAGAAAATATGGATCTCTCACCCCTCTCTTGAAAAATCTATTGCCAATTGGTGGAATATTGAAGTGAATGGAACTGCCATGTATAAAGTTGCTAAAAAACTTAGAAACATCAAAGTCAACATTAAGATATGGAACAAGAAGGTCTTTCGTAATATTTTTGACTCAAAGAAAAAGCTGAAGGAGGAATTAGAACAGATCCAAAACTCTATACAGAAAGATGGCTATAAAAAGTATCCCAAAGCTATGGAAGATGATGTTTTAGTCAAACTTCATAACATAAATTCTAGGGAGGAAATCTATTGGAGGTAGAGATCTAGGGCGATTTGGTTTGAGGCTGGGGACAAAAACACTAAATTTTTCCACATGACTTCTTTGAAACATAAAGTTACGAATAGAATTTCTAGATTAATTGCTGAGGACAAAATTCTTCTTAATGAGGATGAAATTAGGGATGAAGTTGTTAGTTTCTTCTCTTAGCTCCTCACCGGGAACAAGGATATTGATTATACCCAACAACAAGATTTGGTTGATATCATCCCCAAGATCATTAATCCTAATCAGAATAAGGCCCTTTCTTCTATCCCCTCTGTTAGGGAAATTAAAAAATTTGTCTTGTCTTTTCAAGGGGATAAACCTTCGGGTCCTGATGGCTTCCCTATGTTTTTCTTTCAGGAATTGTGGCATATTATGGGAGAAGACACGGTCAATGCGGTAAAAGAGTTTTTTGGTTCTAGAAGAATCCTTAAGGAATTCAACTCCACTTTTATTACCTTAATTCCTAAGTTGGCTTGGGCAGATTCAATGGGAAAATTTAGGCCAATAAGTTTATGTAACTCTTTCTATAAGATCATATCTAAAGTTTTGACTACTAGAATTTTGGTTGTCCTCCCCTTCATCATCTCTGAGGAGCAAAAAGGTTTTGTTCCTGGCAGGCAGATTTTGGACTCTATCATTCTTGTGCATGAGAATATTCACTCCCTCAATGCTGCTAGTAAAGAAGGATTTTTGATAAAGTTGGATCTAGTGAAAGCTTATGATAGAGTGGATTGGCAGGTTCTTTTCAGAATCATGGAGGCTTTTGGATTTGATGAGAAGATAATCAAAATTATCAGAGAGTTGATCTCCACTCCTATGTTTTCAATTCTCATTAATGGATCTCCTACTAAATTCTTTAAATCGTCAAGGGGGCTCAGACAAGGAGTTCCCATATCTCCTAAATTCTTTTCACCATCCTGGTGGAGAGCATGAGAAGACTGATCCAAAAATTGAAAGTGAATAAAATCATCAAAGGCCTTCAACCTTCCTCTGCTAATGTCTTTTGTTCTCACCAACAGTTTGTTGATGATACTATCCTAATGGGATATTTGTTTGTTGGGGAGGCTATTCCCTTTAAAAGTGCTCTTAATTCTTATTCTTTGGCTACTGGCTAGCAAGTCAATTGGGACAAATCGGCTATATACTTCATGAACACTCTGGTCACAAGACAACAGAGAATTGCTAAAATTATTGGTTGCAAGGTGGAAATGCTCCCATACACCTACTTGGGTCTCCCCTTGGGTTTAGTTCCCCCAAACTCCTTCTGGAATATGCTTATTGACAAACTCAACAAAATACTTGCTGGATGGAAAGGATCCATTTTATCTCAGGCTAGGAAGTTACAGCTTGTTCAAGCTACTCTCCAGAATCTCCCTGTTTATGCTCTCAGTCTATTTGGTATCCCGGCTAAATTTGCTGAAGCATTAGAAAGAATCTAGAAGATATTTCTATGGTTAGGGGTTGAAGAAAAAAAGAGAATATCCTTGGTTGCTTGGGACAAAGTGTGTAAACCAAAGAGAAAAGGAGGGCTTGGGATTAAAGCTCTAAAAACTTTTAATAAAGTTCTCCTTGCTAAACAAATATGGAGAGCTTATGACATTAAGAAAGATTGGAACCGGATCTGGTTTAACAAATATATTCAGAATCAGCCTCTCTAGGATTTCCTCAATTTTGAAGACATCCCTGTTGGGTCCTTCATTTGGAATAGTATTATCAAATCCATAAAAGTGGCCAAAGCTCAAGCTTGATGGGTCCTTGGAAAAGGTGACAAAATAAGGTTGTGGGAGGATCCTTGGATGAACAATGAACCTCTCTTTGATCAAGGCAGCAGTCAATTTATTGAGGAATGTAAAAGGAGGTTTGGACCTATGGTGTGTGACTACTAGAAGGAGAACAAATGAGTTAGGCTTGATGTTATATATGCTAGATTTTCCCTGCTCCAATAGGAGCAGCTATCTTTTTCTATTAACAAAGACTATGATGATGTTTTTCTCTAGAAGAATAATCCTAGAGGTGACTTTACGGTTGCTTATGCCTACAAAAATACTTTCACTCAGACCAGTAACCCCATTTGGGGTAAAGTTTGGAACATAATTCTTATCCATAAAGTCAATATGTTCCTTTGGCTTGCTATTCACAATAGGATCCTAACTACTGACAATTTGGTCTGAAGAGGTTTCATGTTCCCTAACAGGTGCGAGCTATGCCAGAAAGAGGAAGAATCAGTTGATCATCATTTTTTTTTCATTGCTCCTTTACCTGAGAAATTTGGAGTAAGTTTTGGGTGAAATGGAAAGTTGATTGGGTCATGCACAAGAGTCTCAAGGAAATATTCTGGCAATGGACATTCCCCACCAATTGTCCTCTTATCAAGAACCTTTGGTCCCTGATCCTCCCCATGACTTGTTGGGGAATTTGGAAAGAGAGAAATAACAAAATATTTAGGGAAGCTAAGTGCACCTCTCAGGTGGTCTTTGAAAAAATTTGCAAGGCTATAAAAGAAAACATAAATACTCCTCATAGGAATAATAAACAATGGCTTTTTACTGATATGAATGAAATTGAAAAAGGCATCCTTACTGAATGGAACTTAATACACAAAAATTGCAGATCTGACAATAAGAATAGGAGAGATAATATTGTTTGGCGATTTCCTGATCATGAATGGATAAAGGTGAATTTCAATGGGGCGGCTAAAGGCAACCCTGGGAAGTTTGGTGGTGGAGGAGTCATCAGAAATGCTCAAGGTGTCTGTATTGCTGCTATTGCTTCTCCTTTTGGGATCCAAAATAATCATGTGGTTGAAGCTCTGGCCATGCTAAAAGGCCTCCAGCTTGCTTAGGGATTCAAATTTTTAAAAAAATTGGCTAGAAGGGGACTCCCTAAATATCATCCAAACCCTTAAAGGTACTAGTTTTGTTTCTTGGAATATTAGTAACTTAGTTGAAAGTGCTAAAAAATTATTAAATGACTATGTTAGTATTATCATAACTCACACTCTAAGAGAAGGCAATAAGGTTGCGGACCTTTTAGCTAGTGAAGGGGTCAATTTAGAGGTGGAGGTTAAATATATCGGAGAGACCCATTGTAAAAGGGATGTTAGAGAGCAATTGTTATTTGATCGCATCAATGGGTCAAGTTAAAATCATGATTATCTTCTGGGGTCCGAATATCAAAGACAAAGTTTGGGGGTAGATGAACTGTCAGTTAATGATTGCTTTTAGGCATCAGTTCTATGATCAAATGTGTGATGGGGATTATAATAATAAATGCTAGTTTTGTGCGGCCATTAAAATTAGCTTTAAAAATACAGAAGGGACTCTGTTATGTTATTCTAGAATTTTACACAAGAACTTGTGGTTAAACCTGCAGATTGTGAGATACACCTTTGGATACTTCTACTTGTTGTTCAAAATGGGAGGTAACTTAAATAGGAATGAGCCCCCTAGCTGCGAAAACTGGAAGAGTGAACGGAAAGCATGGAGGAGGCTTCATAGATATGGTTTCACCGACTATATGGAAAAGTTGCATGGAAGCAAAAAATTTGGTGTCATGTGGCTTTTCTATGGGCTGGAACAACAATAGAGTCACATTGTTTGGAGAGACATGGAAAATTGATGAGGATCTGGTTGCGGAGGTCACAGGTATTCAGAAGGAGGGAGCTAAATTCTATAGAGACCAGAAGTATGCTACTAAAGCATTTAAAAACTTCCTGAAGTCAGAGGATGAGAAGGCCAAGCTTTTCAAGAAAGACAACATCTCCTACTACCTTCCCCAACAGGTAAAGTCTTTTTGATAGAAATTTTTAAGGGTTTTGATGGAGTTTCTCACTATTGATGGTAGATTCACTAAAATCTATAACTATCATTTTGCAATTCTTAATCACTTCCCCCATGGGGTTAAGATCTCCCTGCCCTTTTACTTAGCTTCTTCTCTGAATGTGAGTTTGGCTGATCAGGCTAAAAAGCCTAATTCTTACCCCATAGCCCATCAGGGGCTTATCTTGCTCATTTATGAATACCTAAAGGAAAAAGCTAGGGCTAGCAAGGATGATCACCTGGTTACTAATGCACATGTTTCTGAGAGCTGTAAAGATTCTAAGTCAGATGAAGGTCAACTTAATGCCCCTACCCATAAAAAATGGACAGCTGATATAGATAATGTGGAAACAGAGGTGCATTGTGATTTGGAGGAGGAAAAGGGGAAGGATATTGAGACAAAAATGGAGAGTGAGAAGGATGAGAACGTTGGAGAAGATGAAGAAGGGAAAAAAGATGTTAATTCTGAAAACCCTTATTCTAACCCTATGGGCTCGAATAGCAGGAATGTCGCCCTGAACTCTATGGAGGAAGACAACCCTAATTTTGTGGGCACTGAGCAGGGTAGGGATTCAATGAATACTATTTTGAATACTACCCATAATTGCACTCTAGAATCCTTCAACTTCCATAAATGGGTTATTGACAACATTACTAGTGTTTTGGTGAAAATGGATAACAACAATAATGATATTGAAAGGCTAAATGAATTCAACCACAAAACCCTAGCCTAACAACAACAAAGATCCACCATAACATATGAAGATTACCTAAGACAATGCAAATCAAACGAAATCACAAAGATTATACCATCACATGTCCAATAGGGTTTGGATCTCCATTCTTCCTATCTCCATTGATCTTGTTTGATGTATTTGCTCTCAGATTTTATGTGCACGAGAGCTCAACAAAGAATGAAATGTGGTTGCAAGTAGGATAGCATATGCCAAGTAGTCAATTGATCAAGTAGTTAGAATGATTGATTAGGGTTTGATAATGAAGGAAACATATCCTTATATAGAAGACACTATAAGAAATGGAGGGATAAGATTGAGAGGTGTAAAAGGAGGTTGGCTATGATTAGAGGGTAGGTAAAAGAAATAATAAAATAAAGAAAGGGGTAGGTAGTGTATGAATTAAGAGATGAATGACATGTGTCATGGGTAGAAAAGGTTAATGAATTAATTAAATAAATAAAGATTTATTTAATTAATAGAAGAAGTGATATCAATTAAATAAATAAGATATTTATTTAATTTAGGAAAAGGATAATTTAAATAAATAAATCTATTTATTTAAATGAGAAATAAGGCTAGAAGAGGATAAATGAATTAATTAAATAAATAAAGATTTATTTAATTAATAGAAGAATTAGGCTTAAATAATTAAATAAATAAAATATTTATTTAATTAGACATGACAATTTTAGGTGTCTACAACTAGCATTCAGAGCAAACAGAGGGGCCTGGAAAATAGGATACACAATTTGATTAAGGAAACAAATTTGGGGAAAAAGAATGAGGAGATGGAAACTAGTGAAGATGAGGAGGAAAATGGAGGACTGGTTGGAAAAAGACTTGATAAAAGGGGATTTGAAACATCTGGAGGATGTTATCAGAATTGTAAAAGAACAGGCTAAGGAGGATAAAGATAACCTCATCACTCAAGTTGCTTGAACTGAGAAGGCTTTGAAAAGATTCATGAACCACAGTCTTGAGGTCTTAAGAGTTTCATCACATAATATGAATGCCTTGGTGGATCACTTAGAGAGGAAAAAATAGGATAAGAACTTGGTAATCATTGAAGATGTACCGACCTCTAGCTCCACTCATCAAATCTCCAGGCGAAGGACTAGGCAGAACACCACTGAGATGGAGACCAAAATGAAAGACATCCAGCTGACATAGGAGAGCAATGATCTGAGAGAAGCTGCTAAGGCTATGATGCTTTTGGTTTAGAACGCTGAGGAGTCTATAAAAGTTTTCATTTGATATGTAATGCTGGGTTTTGGATGCCAATTTCTTATTGGCTCCTTGTTGTCTTTTTGTCCTAGTTGCTGGTTTTTGTGCTAGTCTTTTGCAGTTGTTTTGTCTTGTTTCTTTCTTGTTCATCTTTCATATTGTAAGCAGGTTTCGGGTCCCTTAAAACCTATTTTTTCTTAATCAAAAATAGGCCTTGTTCCACACCTCCCACAAAAAATGTCAAATCTCCCTAGAGAAAGAACAATGAAAAAAGAGATGAGAAACACTCTCCTCACTATTACGACACAACACACACATGGAGGGGCCCTGAAAACTTGAGTGTCACCAAATATCTACCTGCCATATACTGCAAAAACAAAGTACTTTACAAACAAATCATTGTTAGGCCAAGCCAAAATATCATGACCCACCAAAGCATTACAAGAATGAGTAGCAAGAATCTAAGCCAACTCTTGCCTATCCACCTCAACCCTCCTAGAGGCCATTCAAAAGAGTGCTTCCATCTAAAACTAATAGCCAACCCACAATTCTGAGTAACTGTATAATGCTCAACTATGTCCTAACTTGTAGTACTGAAAATATCACAAAGGGACTGAAGGTGAGGATATGAAGAAAGAATAGAAGGGTGACCATCCCAAGAACCAAATCATAAAAGAGCTTTTGACCCCGAATGACAGATCCAAAAAAGACAGCTCTTAACCAACTGAGCCTTCCCTTTCAGAGTTTGATAGACCATAGAACCCCTCCCCTCCAATGGAAAGCAAGGAACATCAAAAGAAATAACACCTAAAAGATACTTATGGGTGAGAATACGAACCCACAACTGATGTTGACTGGTACACAAACACTAATATAGCTTAGCTACAAGAACTTTCTCATTCAAAATAGCCAAGTTTAATCTAAGACCACCCTCTTTCTTTGTTCTACACATAGTATATGAATTAACAAGGCTTCACTTAGCATACGACAAGTTCCCACTCCAAAGAAATTGTCGTGAGAGAGCATCAAATTCCTTAAGAAACTACAAAGGGGAAGCCTAAACAAAATACATGTAAATAGGAAGATCCTAAATAATAGATTGAAGGGGAGTCACTCTAATAGTAGAAGATAACCACCAATGAGTCCAATGAGTCACCTTCTTACCCAACTTATCAAGAAAAATCTATCAGGAAGACTTGGGTTGTCTACCAACAACAAGAGGAACACCCAAGTAAACAAAGGGAAGAGACCCAATCTGAAACCTCAAAATAGTAGAAATATACCTTTGAATAGATGGAGGAGTATTAAAAAAGAAAATAGAAGACTTTTTCTCATTGACCTTCTAACCTGAAGCAATGGGGTAGGTATCCAAAGCTTGCCTAGAAGATTCAACTTCCTAAATATGAGCCATTCCCATAAAAGCCATGTCGTCCACTAACTGAAGATGAGAAAGCTTTGGAAAATCATTTCCCCAGTGCCAACCATGAAGAAAGCCCTCAGAAACCCAAAACTTAAGAAAATGGCCCAACCCCTCAGCCATAATAATAAGCATATAGGGAGACAGCGGGTCCCCTAGTGGTGCCAAAAGGCTCTAAAGCTTCTCAATTCATAATAATCAAAAAGGATAAAGAATTAACATAACTCATAGTCCAACTCACCCAATGTGGACAAAAACCAAATGCCAAAAGAACCTTCTCAAGAAACCGCCACTTAACTCTGTCATAAGCTTCGGCCATGTCCAACTTAATGAACATAGATTTTTCCTTGGATGTCGTCATAGAATGAATGACTTTAGAGGCCACCACTACTACATCCAGAATCCATCTACCACCTACAAAACCCCCTTGCTCCTAAAAAATGATAATAGGAAGACAATTTTTGAGCCTCTGTGCAATCAATTTAGTAATAATATTCTACACCACATTACAAAGAGCAATAGGTTGAAAAAATTCATGCTTATAAACACCTTCCTTTTTAGGAATGAGAGCCAAAAAATAGTATTAAAGGCTTGCAACATCTATTTACTATAAAGAGATTCTTGAACAACCGAGCCAACAAATCCAATTTAATAATATCCCAAAATACCTAAACAAATTCAACTGGAAAACCATCAGGACCTGGAGTTTTACCCTTGTTCATCTTGAACACAACCTCTTCCAATTCAAGCAAAGAGACTAGTCGAATGAGAGAATAATTCATCACATTGGTGATCAACAAGGGAATGCAAGCTAGGATCAAATTCTCATCATCATCAACCGGAGGTGAATCTTCATCAAAAAGAAGAGAGTAAAACTAAGAGTAAAAAAGGGGTTTTAAGAATATGCATGAAAAGCTTCCCCTAAGGTGAAAATGCCTTAGTTAAATAATGAGGTTCCAACACCAAAATTGGGTGTGGAGCCCTTTTGAACATTTGAATCTTCCTTCTTAACCCACATCTTCTTATGCTACTCTCTGACCTCTTTAACCTTCACTTTTCCCTTTTCATCTGATCTATTCTTGTCTACCCGAACATTCTTGCTCAAATTTTTATTTTTGCAATATTTTGCTATGTGAATGGATTTGTTGCATGCATGACAAACAACATTTCTTTGCATAGGCCTGAAGTTCATCTTATTTGGTCGCATTCTACATTGATTAGAAATGTGTCCATACATTCTACAAGCATAACACCTCTTATTTTGGAAATTATTCATCACTGTTTGGCACATGTTTGACTTATGACCAAAGTTGTTACATATAAAACATTGGCTTACAAAGGTAGGACTATTACCCATCATCCTATTTATACATTGATTTTCCATATGAGAAAATTTACCACAAATAAAACATTTACCATTGAATTTATAGGAATTAGGTTGTCTTACTAGAGGTTTCTTGTTCTTCTGATGATTGATTTGTCCATTATCGTAGGATTCTCCTTTCTTGTATCCAAGTCCTTGCATGTCTTTCCCATGTCTCTGACTTTCTAGCATCTCATCTGGCCTGGCTGCACTAGCTTTGAATTTTCTTTGTACTCATTAGCGGTAGAAAGTTCATCTCTCAGAATTATGATCTTCCTTTCAAATTCTTGTCCATCATTCTTGCATTGCACCAATTCAATTTTCAATGGATCATTCTCATAGTTCAATCTGCAACATTCATTAGATTTATCCTTCAATAACTGAGTCATATTTTCTTCATTCTTCTTCTGGTTTTCAATCTCCTTTGTTAGCTTCATCACAATAGATTCCATCTCATTCTTTAGGGTTTTATTATCTCTAGAAATATTCTCACATTCATCTATCTTGTCTTGTAGGGCTTGATTGTCAATTCTTTGCTCTTCTTTTTCCTTGAATTTATCCATCAGTTCTTTTCTCTTCTCTCTGGATGTACTCACTTGTTATTTCAAAGATTCAATAAAATCCTCAGCAAAATCCAGACTTCTCCTCTGACTAATCTTCTCTTTCATCACTAGATCAAGATCTTCAAGTTCCATAGTAAGTTGCTTCTGCAAACCAGAGTCCGTCGATTCAATCTCCTGGATCTTCCTCAAGCTATTTGGCTTCTTCTGAGGAATTAAGCTTTGATACCAATTATTGAAATCAATGAACACTAAGAGGGGGCTGAATCAGTGTTCTACAATTTATGAAGTTATTTAACTTATTCTTAAACCACCAGATGCATAAGAATGAAAGTAAAGTGCAAAAACATAAACCAATCAACCACAATACCATAACACTATAATTTTTACATGGAAACCCTAAAAGGGAAAAACCACAGTAGTATTTGAACCCACTATATTATTATACTTTGATCAAGAGTATGATAATATTACATGAAGGGGAATGCACTTGTATTTAGGCACACTACCTAGAGCTCACTACTGAATTACAAAAGGGTTGCAACCTGAAGGAATTCTCAATACCTTACAAATGATTAAAATTAAATAAAATAATGAATGAACTGAAGAATAGCATCTACAAATGCCAAATAGTAGTTCCAATTAGGCTTAGTTTGGCTTTGCAAATGTTTTGTCTCTCTACTCTATTTTCCTGCACTGTCATGCATCGGAGCACTAAAACCTTCAATCACATTCACCAAACTTCACACATTTTCTCATACTCATATCACTTACCAAAATACTTAGCCAAATTGATCTTATATATCTGCAACAAAAAAATAAATCAATTCTCATGTCCGCTCAATCCATCCACAAAACCACATGCAGACCTAAATGAGATTATAATTGGCTTCCCACAAGTTGGCCCAATCTCCTCGAACACGAAACCAATCACCAAAATCATCCCAAATATTTTGCATCACACATTACACCAAAATAGATCTATTCTACCTGAATTACCAGATACCGAACCTTTAATCTTGCTCATGAATCAACATCATATATCAGGATTACGAAATAATCTCCCTCTATCCTCAAATAATCTGCCTCTATCACTATAACTAAAATTATATAACAAAAATCAAGATACACACATTGTACTCATACTCTTCTGGTTACTGTGTTCCATCTTCCAAACTTATACCCCTTGAATAATGCAACTTTTGGTAAATCAAATCTATATGCACCAAATTTGATTTTTGGACTAAGTTGCCACCAATGACAACCCCTAAGCATTTATCATGCACCAATTCTCACTAAAGCAGTCTCTCTTGCTAATAGAAAGACCCACAAAATTAACCAAAGAAGAAATATAACTCTTATTACAATGATCCTACACATAATGGTGGAAGAAAGCGGTATTCCTATCTCCTTCCTGAAGCCAGTCAATCTAAGCCTTTTGTTTCCAAAAATCTCCTCACGAAGCTCCCACTCCTCCATATTTATCATAGCATTGGATTTAGCTTTTCCAAGAGCCTCTGAAAAACCAAAATCCTAAATTTGGTGAGTAATCACATCAAGGCACGCCTGAGATTCCCTTTTATTGGCTTGAAGGTTGTCGAAACACAAATTGTTCCATCACTTAAGTTCATAATTAACATATTGAAGCTTCTTAACAAATGAGTACATAGTTGTACCATAAGAAATGCCTTCATCATTCCACCATTGGGCCATAATGTCATGCAAGGAAGGCTTCCGAAGCCACATAAGCTGGAATTTAAAAGAAGGATTCTTGGGAATTGTAAAAGAAGAAGCTAAAAAATTAATTGGCTAATGATCAAAGCCCCTCCAATCTAGAATTTCAGACCAAGTAACCAAGATGCCCCCACCCAAAAACTAGAGACAAGAAATCTATCCAACCTTTGAGAGATCACATCGTACCCACTTTATCTATTATTTCAAGTGAAAATCCCATTAGAAGGCCTAACATCAACTAACACAAGAGAATCCACATTAACCTAAAAAAGATCAGAAGTAGGACCCAACCTAAGTAGCCCCCCTCTTTTCTCCTCCAAACTCAACACAGAATTGAAATCACCAGCTAAGACCCAAGGAAGATATGGAGCACACGAGCTGGCATACCTTAAATGAGCCCAAAGCTGAATTTTACCACAAATATCAATTGGAACATAAACATTAGTGACCAAAATAGTCTCACCAGTTTCTAAAGCATTTGCAACCATAGAGATAGAAGAATGACTAGAGATCCACCAAAGAGGAAAAATATTACGTGGATCCCAAAGAGGAGACAAACCTCCAGACTTTCCTTGAGAACCAATACACTAACTTGATCATAAAACCAAATACAAGAAGCATACTAACATATAAAATCAATGGAAATCTTAGTCTCCTGAATACCAAAACTATCTGGAAAATGAAGACCAACCAAATCATGAATATACTTTTAATGAGAGGTGCTATTCAACCCCCTTACATTCTAAGGAAAAAATAATAATGGAGGAGGTTGGGATAAATGAACATCAATGGGCTTAACAACCCTAAATTCCACCAACAAATCTCCACTAACTTTAATCTTTTCTAGATCCTTCTTCCAACCAATTTTAGAGGAATTATTAAAGGGGCCTTTCTTAAGGAAGCATCAATGCACACCTAGAGCCTAAGAATACCACCTTTCTTTAGCTGAAGTTAATACCTCAGTCAAATCCACCAAAATAGTATCATCCTACAAACCTATAGACTCACCATAATTTCCAACGTCTCCCTATACATGCACCATAGGCATATCTTTATTAGCAATCACCTACTCTGACACTTTACCAATTCCCATAGTAGTGGCCCTAGAAGCAACCTTTATAGGAATCCCCTCCTCCAAATCCAGATTATCCAGGACCTCAAAATGGTTGAAACCCTCTTCACTCTACCTATCTTTATAAGGCTACTTCTTACCTCTCCCTTTATCCCTTGGCTTAATAGGTATAAAACCATCCTTATCAGGCCCATCATCTATCATAGAAACCTTACTATTATCCCCCTTATCCTCCATCAAAACCAAGGAAAGAGGAGAAGAAGCCCTAGTAGATTTTTTTACCCTAGGACATTGTCACCGAACGTGTTCATACTCATGGAATATTTGACATTGAAAAGGAAGGGAATCATAATCTAACTATTGAAACCAAGATGTAGAGCCGAGATAAATTTCCAAAGAATCTGGCAATGGGTTATTTAGATCAATCTCAACGCAAATCCGAGCATAAGAAAAAACCTTTTTATCAAGGGTATGCTGAGCAATAGTAGTAGACTTCCTCAACAAAGCAATAATCCATTTAAAAATACCCTCCATCCAAAACTCGAAAGGAATTTGTGGCAAATGGACCCAAACAGGAACCCTTGATGACAATTCTTCAATAGAATTAAAACCCACATGCAAGGTCTTGATGAACAAACCAACGTGATTGTGAAAGTAGGGCCCTCCCCCCAAAACTCTATTTCAATCCAATATGTAAGAAAAATCAACCATGAAATAACCATTCGTAGCCTGCATACTTTGCATATCATCGTCAACCTACCAGGACCAGAAAATCCAAGATTCCAAAGTTGATAGAGAAACATGAATTCCAAGGAGCTTTCAAATCAAAACATGTTGACTCTAATAAGATATATCCTCCATTACTGATTCGATAAAAATAACTATAACCAAATGATCTACACTTTGTGGAAAACACCCATTCAACTTCTTGAGTTTAGAACTTTTACCCACAAAAGAAAAATCTGACATCTGAGCATGCATTCCTAAAGGAATACCATGAGGTGGCTTTACCCTAGCAACCACCAAACTATTGGAAACCTCTGCCATTCCTCCACAATCCCCAAATGTAGACCCAAGAACCAACACCCCACTACAACAACATAGAGACCCCTTCCCTGAGTGCACAAAAATTGAAAACTGTGAAGCTAGGGCACAAAAACCCTAGCCTGCATGAACTCCTCTAGCAAACCTCTGCATTTGATAATCTATCAAATCATACCAAAATTATTAAACTATTTAATCATCAATTATCTATACCTACCCACAATCTACTTTGAGTAATTTCCATTTAATCATTCACCTATTTATTGTGCTTCATCTATCCATTTTATCCAATGCATCCTCCTCTATCTTGTCATATTTTCTAAATTATCCCATTGATATGGGCATTTTTTTATTCAGGTTCCAAATGGCCTACAATATTCCATTCTTCTAATTGGCTTTGTGTATTCCAACCAAACAAATCATGTGACAAAAAATCAAAGGCCTGTTTAAGTTCCTGATGAAGGAATGGGCTCAAAAGCTGCTCCCTAAGAAGAGCCAAGGGAAAAAGAAATAACTGTCTGGATGTGGTGGAGTTTTTTGTCTATATGAATTATACTCTGACTGGTAGTTTTTTATTGTTGATAAACTCTCGTAGTATGGTTTTTGTTTTTGATAGAGGTAAATGGCTGCTACTTTGTTGATTGTGTGCGAACAATGGTCTTGCCACTGCTCTCTTAATTGTACCTATGGGTCATCCCCCTCATTTTTTGCTGCTTTTATTATAAAAAACAAATCATGTGACAAAAAAATCAATAGAGGTAAGTATTTTTTTTTCGTTGTTTGTAATAAATTTAATAGTTTGTATTCAAAACTCATTAGGTGAAAAATCTCACATATGCTAACTCATGCTCATGTAAATGCAAGAAGAAGAAGAACAAAGCAATGGGTTTTGCAAGATTATTTCAATAGATATTTTTGAGTTGAGGCTAGAAATATTTCCTCTCCATTTTGATAGATGAGGTTTATTAACTCATAAATTTCTCAATTCATATTTATTACTTATAATAATTTCAGCTAGAGAATTGTTGAGTGAAAAGATCTCAAGGGATTGAGGGAAGTTTGTAAGTCAATAAATAACTCTTCAATTTTTGTGTTCTTTTCCCTCTTTTCTGGTTTTACAATCAATCTTTGATTTTCCTGTATTTTGGCTTTACAATGGTAGTCTCTCATTCCCCCTCTAGTTTGTCTTATTATATGGCATTAAGTTTTCTTGGTTTTGTATGTAAACATAAAATCTAATATATAAATAAGTTGGGTGTTAAATCTTGACTATTTGATGATGGATCATTGAGAAAGATTTGATATATTGAATGAAAAGCATATATAATAGAATTCAAAAGATATTTAATCAATTCATAAATTGAATAAAACTGTTCACTATTAAGATTCTTGTAGTCATAATAAGCAAAGGCAACAAATTTTAAATCTAAATTTAATATTTTATACCAGATGAAAAATTGTCCTTTGTTCTACTCATGGTGTTTAGAGATCATTCATCCAATCATTTGACAAGGTTTAGCAATAGAAAAATAAATGGAGAAGAATGAAGAAGTAACAAGCATTCAAAAAATTGTTGTTTTTGAGAACATAATTGGAGAGGGAAAGAAAACATTGGGTGTGTTTATCATGAGAATGAAAATGAGAAATGAGGAAAGATGAAGTACTTTGAATCTATAATGTCTGGAATTAGTTAGAGACCTCTTTTCATAAGAGGTCCTTGCAGTAAAAAATTATTTATTATTTTCTTTTATTTTATTTTTTATGTTATAAATATTTGATGATTTATTTTTTTATAAATTTATCTTTTATTATTCCCCTATCTTTAATATAATATGAAATTTTATATGTTTTTATCATATGAACTTGTCTGATTTATATTATATTGAATCCATTTCATCTATTTTGAATCCCATCCATATATTTGTATATATTTTTTATTCTATAATTATTACAAATTTTATACTATACTTTTTAATTTTTTTATCCATTGATTAATATTGAATCCCATCAAGGAAATTAACTTGTAATGAAAAATTGAAAATGAAAAGGATGAAAGAAGATCGTGGTTTTGTATACTACTGATTTGGGCTTAAAAGCCGATAAAACTAATTGGGTGATGCATTGTACCATATTGGTACCGAGGAGGATGAAAATCATGGAGGGTTTGTTGTGTCAGAGTATTTTATCAACCAGAAACTAAGCATGGCGAGAAAAAGGTGACCGACAAGTAAATCAAGGGCGATCTGATAACACCCAATGTAAATAGCCCACCCCTTCAACCAAGTTCAACAATCACACATGCTTGCATGGATGTGGTCAAAGAAGAGAAAACACCTTAAGCAGTTTCACCTTAGGCAAAACATTTGTTAGAAACAATAAGAGAGTGAGTCTTCTTTGATTTCATTTGAGGTGGTCTTTTAGGTTATCCGCATTTCGTAGTGCTTGATTTATTGTAATTTTTTTTATGTTCTTGAATTTTTTTGGAGGTAGGTTGTGTATCTTGATAATTACTCATCAAGATTAAAAGAGGAAGGAGATATAGTACCTCTTATCACCTGTATGGACAGATGCATGACCCATATGGTAAGATGCCTATCCTGACTGGATGGATTCCTATCCCATTTGGATAGAAATACTTGAGTATGTGATTGAATCAAACACAAGTAAGAATAAATAAATAAGGAAGAAAAAAATAGTGCAAATTTTGGGTTAAGATAAGTGGGCCATTACATGGATAGTTATTTTTTTATCTTTGGTAGTAAGTGTGTCTATCAAACTAGTCCAAAAAGTATTCAGTGGCCTTTAGATGTGTTGTAGATTATGTTGTAGTTTGGTGGATATTTAGTTGTGTTATGGTTCGATGTGTTTGACTGATTTATATTGATTGGATCATATTCTTTTGGTCTAGATATGTATTGGAGGATATATTAATCTAAAGTTGTTATGGATCTCAATATGGTGTGTGGAGATCCATGTGAGGTATTTCACACCAAAAGATGTTATTTAATTGACTGATTTCTATGTCCAAATGTTACATTTGATAACAACTTTGGATAATGTATTAGCATGTGCATATTGTTGGATTCATCTTGGAAGGGTGTATTGTGATGTGTTTTGGTTCCCTCTTTCTTCTGAAGTGGATCGCTTTGAGTATTTTTGGTTCAATTGGCTTATTTTGTGTAATAATGTTTATTCATATTCTTGACCGGCCCTAAATTAAGTTTTCAATGATCTATCTCATATTTAAGGAGTTTGGTTGGAGAAGTTGTATGATGGATTGTGTGTGAATTGATGAGAAGTGTATGCAGATGATGTGCAAGAAGATTTTAGATTGCATATGTGCAAAATTCAAAGCTTTGAAGGTGATATATTGAGTGAGACAGTGTGTTGTGACAATGGTGATTATCGAAGATGTTTGCCATGATGTTGGTCGCTTGATCTAGTAGTTCAAGGACAATTTCATGTTCAAGAGATCCTTCTCAATTTTATTTCTACTATTTCCTTTGTTTTTAATTGGCAGTGAGTCCTCCACTACAAAATTGTATCTTACCATAAAACAGTGAGCCTCGATTGTGCAAGTACTTATATCTTTCCCTATGATAGTGTGCTTTAGACTTGCAAGTCCATCAGGTGATGTTGCTCCTTGGAAATGAGCCTAAAACATTGTAATCATTCATATCCATATTGCGAGTTAGATTCTTGTTGTGGTTTTCCCCTGTTTGGGTTTTCCACATAAAATCTAGTGTTCATGTGTTGATGGTTGATGTTCATGTGTTGATGATTGTTATGTTTCTCTTATGTTATTTGATGTTGTTTTTTAATAAGGGAAAACTGGTTTTGATAGGCCCCCGAAACCCATTACAAACAAAAGATTAAAATATATCCATTAAAGCACTACAGAAAGCAATAGAGAGACAATAAACAACAAATAGGACTGACAGAGAAAGAGCCCAGGCTAGGTAAATTTTGGAGTAGCTCGGCAACGTCCAACTCCAGTTGCTCCATATTATCAACCTTTTGCTTGATATTATCAAGTTCCCTACTTTGGCTTTGGTTTTTTCTGGTGCTCGCATAGGTTCTTCTTCCATGACCAGTCTCCATATCTTCAAGGGTGTCTTCCTTCACTTCATTGATGTCCGCGGATGCCTTATCCCCATGGTCATTATCAAGCTTGTTGATAAGAATCTTCATACTAACTGAGGCGGACTTTAAGATTTTATGACTTTGCTCCCCAATATTCTTAAGCATATTCTCAGCCCCTTCCAGCCTTTTTTCAGTAGCCCTAGCTCTGTTCTCTAGGATTTGGAAGCTATTACATTGAGAATTAATAATCTGCTCAGCATTACTGATTGCTTTGGTAAGTTCACTTAAACAATGAGGGAGGGAGCTAAATTTACAAGTGCCAATAGATTCTTAAGTCTCAATTTTGTGGCTTCTTGGGCTTGCTTAGCTTTTATGTCTGTAATTTCCTTTTGAACCTAGAGGAAAACCTTGTTGAAGCTATTCGTGCTATTTTTGATGCAAAGGTCAATATCCAGATGATAGTGTTCCTAGGCATTGTCTCCCATAGGATCCAAATTCACCTCAAGATCCACCTCCTTGACATTAGAACTCTAAGCTTCTTTCATGGTAGTTTCCTCCCCAGTCAGACCCTTATCCTTAGAATTTGTCATGAAAGGAGACCAGTTCTTGGCTCCCACTTCCTCATTTTTCAGAGTTTTCCTTTTCTATTTTTGGATCGAGTGGATTTGGACCTCCTCACTGTCAGTCTCTATATCATCATCAGTCTCATATTCCTCTTCATACCATCTATCATCATCCTCCCCCTTCTGCTTCCTTTTGGTCGACCCTTTTCTCTATATCTCATTCCCTATTTTTCTTCTCTTTCTCGACCCAACAATTTGGGGGTCATCCTCTGCCTCAGCTTCTGTGTCATAGCCTTCACCATCATCATCATCTGAGTCATGCAATTCATCTTCAAACTTAGAAACCTCTACAACGTTCAGATGGATGATGGTATTCTTGATGTGATTATACAAAATCACCATCAGACCCTCATGCATAGCAGAATTGGTTTTGGGGTTGGAAATAACATCCTTTATTCCACCATTCAGAGCACAGAACAAATAATATGGAATGTAAATTTTATCTTTATACCAAAAATGGTTAAGAATAACAAAATGATAGTTGTAAACGCTAGTAAATCTCCCATCTAAAGTGATAAATTTCATAATAGCAAGAAAAAACCATCACCAAATCAACTTAATTACCTTCGGTGAGTAGTAAGTATGGCTTCCCTTCATCAGCCTAGTTTTCTCCTCCTCATCCTTAGGAAATTTCTTCACTACAAAAACTAAAAGATTCCTATCCCTATAGAACTTGATGTCGTCCATTAGAAGACCCATAGCCTCAACGATCACGGTTTCATTCACCTTGACCTTCCTGCTACCAATGGTCAATGTGCCTTTATTCCAACCCTTTTTAAAAATTATTATAATTTCCAGTCATTTCTCTTTCATTCTCTCCATAAATTTATTCATCTTGGTGGCTTGCAGCACAACCCAGACCTGATGACGGTTCCTCCATTTATCAATATTGGTTGCCTCTATTCTCTTGCGATTACCTCCCAATTTTTTATCAATATTTGTTAATTGAGAATTCCTGCAAATACCTCTCTTCCCTATGGACTTTCTAATTAACAGGGGAGAAACCACTAGAAGCCAATAGAAATTTCTAATTCTTTCGCTCGATAAGGAAAAAAGAACCCATAAAGAATGTGAGGTGATCCAACAATTATTAATGTACCTCCTTCTCGGCTACATACAAAACTAACTCCTGTTGCCATGACCTCCCTTATCATCTCGGGAAATGATATCAAATTCGATCTTGATTACCATGATATCTTTCATAAATTAAGATGTCACGTGCCACACAAGGGAGCACCCCCTTGCTATTCCAGATCTTGATTTTCTCACTCTGTACTACCTCATTGGCAGCCCAGTCAGCACACATGTTGGTCTCTTTGTAATCATGAGAAATGTAGCACTTATCAAATTCGTCAAGCAACTCCCTGGCAGAATCAATGATATTTTTAACCATCCACAAGGGTTGGTGTTTACCAAGGAGGCAATTGATAATGGTTTTAGAATCCCCCTCTAGCCATAACACTTTGACACCCAAATTATATGCTAATTTGATAGTTTGGAGGGTGCTCATAACTTCAACTAGATGATTAGTCTGAATCCCCAAGGGAAAGGCCACCACCCCAATACAAAAGCCAACACCATTCTGAATAACTCCACCACAACCATCTGGCCCTGGGTTACCTTTAGCAACCCCATCGAAGTTAGCCTTAAACCAAGTATTAGGGGGAAAAGACCATCTGCACATACTTATTTTGATTTGGTTTGTGTTGGTGTCCATGTAGGCTAGGATGTTCTAGCTATTGAGAACATCAAAGTCCTCCTTACTATTTCAGTAATGCTCTCCCCTAGCCATCACATTCTCAACACAATTATATTGTATCTTGGCCCACACCACCTCAGAGGGGTTAATATCATTCCTCTAGATTTTGTTATTCCTCTCTTTCCATATACCCGAGAGGATATGTGGAAAGGAAAAATTCCATAAATTTATTATGGTCAGATTATTAGTACTATAGTGCCAAAACCTGAAACAGTCTTGAATCTCCTTTGGGAAAACCCAATTCAAACCCCAATGTTGAGAAAACATAGCCCAGATAGGTTGAACATAAGGATAATGTATAAAAATGTGGTTCACAGATTCCTCATCATTGAGACAAAGATAGCATCTGTTGGGGATGCAGAGACCCCTCTTTCTCAACTTGTCAATGGAAAGTATCTTATTTTGCAAAATAATCCATAAAAAGATATTAATTTTAGGAGTCAAACCTAGATGCCAGGCCTTAGCCCAGTAGGGGCTAGGGTCTTGAGACTGAACAAGCATAAGGACAACAAATGACATGGAATAAATCAATGAAAAGGTACCGCTCCACACCATGTGGTCTTCACTTCTGGTTTTTAAAATTGCATGGTTGATCATTAAGTTTACCTTCTTTAGGTTGGGATAAATAGAGTTGAGGTCCACCCACCTTTCATCTCTCCAGTAATCAGTAACTTTAACACCAAACTTCTCCTTACAAGTCTGGATGGTCATCTGAGAGGTACAATTATTGAGAGGGGATCCTCCAATCTAGGCATCATCCTAGAAATCCACCTTCCTACCATTACCTATGGCCCAGACATTGCCTAAAATAACAATACCTTTAGCATAGAAAACACTATTCCAAATAGAAGAGCCACATGGTATCTGATTAGAGGCAATAAAATCTTCCATGGTAGGAACCAAATGTAAGTACTTAACCTTCCAAATATCATTCCACTCTCCATTTCCCTCATAGATTCTTCATATTTGTTTGGCTAGAAGAGTCTTGTTCAAGTTTCTAATATTTCTTAAACTGAGACCCCCCACCTTTTTGGGTTTATAGACATTATCCCTGTAATACTCTAAAAATGGTCATCTAAACCATGTGCCCCTAATCTCGACAACATCACCAAGGTCCTAACCAAAGGCAATTAAATTTAATCTTGAGCACACAATTAATTTCTTAAATCATTAATGTCACATGGAAAATTAATCACTCTGAATTAATTAAATATTTATTTAATTAATTGATCATTCCAAGAAAATTATTTTTAAACAATTATCCTATTTATTTTATTGAATGTCCTAGCATATTTAATTAAATAAATCAATTTTCCATTAAATCATCAAAAAAAGGAAAGAGAAAAGAAATCAAATGGAGATAATCTTGAAAATCAAATTAAAAATTGAAGAAAAATCTCAAAGAAAGCAATTAAAACAATAAAATATCAAAATTGAATGAAATAGAGAATAAATCATTTTTTTCTGATTTTATCTTAATTTTAGTTCAATTTCCTTTAAAACTGAGTAAAGCAGCCAGTCACATCAATTCACCTGGATTGTGCTTCCTCTTGGAAAATCTTGACCACTCATCATCATTTGATCTCAGCTATTGGTTTCTTTCTAAATTTTCTATAAATTTAGGCTCTCATCTCTCATTCAAGGATCCTGGGGAATATATTGTTATTATGTTGTTTTTGCTCTAGGTTCACTAAGATTTTGCATTGAGATATTTACATATTAATTATTGCATCCTTATTGAATCACCTAGCTTAATATTGCTTAAATCATGTTAGATTAATCTAGCATATCTAGCTTAAATTTTGCATTCATTTTGCTCAATTCATGCTCATATAGATTAAATCCTTCATTTAGGTGTTGTCTTGTCACTGGCATTGCATATAAAAATCTAAGAGCGAGACTAAACTTGCATCTACTAGAAGCCAATAGGTCGCTTTGTAATGGTTTATTGTTCATTATTTATTATTGATTTACTAACCATGCATCTAATGACTTAATTGAAGTGTTGTGTATTCAGATACAGATACAGGTCCACTTTTCACACACACATTTTTGGCGCCCACCGTGGGACTCAAAATTCAATTCTTCGGCCTTAAAATCACTTTTTTTTATCGTTCAGGTCTCGTCTATACAACCTCTGCTAAATATCATACGAGTATAGGTCCTTCATCATATGACATTCTATCAAGACTTTTCTTTTATCATGCAGTTCTGTTGGAATACTCGTACAAGTTTCTGCTCTGATTATTTGACTCTATGTTTTGTCGTTCGAGTCTGTGAGAATACTTGTATGGGAAGGTATACTCCGTCGTATGAATTTTTGTGTTATCATTTCAAAAATAGTGTACTTGCTAGGGTTTTTCGTGAATTAAATTTGGATTTTACTAACATTAACACTAACCCTCGTTTGTCTTTTGTTTGCCTGAGATTTTTACAGCCTAACTGATTTTCTGTAGAATGCTTGCCAAAGAATCTATCAATCGAACATATGCCTATCAAAGAATCAAAAGCAAAATGACTACTAATGCATTGGTTTTGCAGGTTGCCTAAGGAGAATCAATTAAACATCGTGTATTCTTTAAAGTTCAATTTTTAAGGCACTTAAATTTCTATCTGGTTAAAGAACAAATCTGTCTTTTATGTTTTCAAAAAAATCTGAGAGGTATGAGATTATGCTCTTGTCTTTTATAGATAATCAGAAATCTAGACCCTTGAAGCCTTTTTCTAAGTTTTGAGATTTGTGTACCTTTAGCGGGCCTATCACAGTGGGAAAAAGTAATCACCCTGTGAGATCATCCCAAGTGAGTACAGTTGGACTTGAGCATTCCAAATCACTATAATAAATAGACCTCTGGTGATTAAATTCTCAGAGGACGGGATTATTTGAGTTTTCTCTTTGAGATCTCTCATATCAACCATTTTGTAGGGCCTCGTGGTCTCAATCATGTTTATGTGACTATAGTTTGTTTCGGTACCTTGTCAGGCTATAGGCCTTAATCATGCTTGCGTGAATTCGGGGTAATTTTGAATGGAATTCCTGACTAAGAACTATAAGATAGAAGCTACCCAGTTCACCTCCAAAAGCAAGATAATCTTTGTGCAAGAGAGATAGTAACTCTCCCAAGACACTTGCCATATCGTGTCCCCATTAGCGTTTGGAGTCGGCTAATATGGCATTAAGAATCCATTCTGTGAGACTCAGCGGTTGTATTCTAATTAGCTATTGGGTGTGTACCTAAGTCAGCAAGCAAAGGTTTTCTTCTCTAAGACAACTTTTGTAGGGTTATCATGCTGTGATTGAAGTCATTATACATCTTGCGTGTTTACTATGTTTTCATCCCTAATACTGAAACTGGAAAAATAAAAAAAATATCAAAAACTCAGTGATCAAAACTCTATCCATGTCCAAAATGGTCTCTGTCAATTATCAAAACATTAGTCCTTATCAAAACCAGGTCTTTGTCAGGTATTGAAACTTTGTCTATCAGAATATCATCTTTCTCCAATCCTCTGACATACAAGTCTACTGAATTGTCATTCTGCTACACACCTATTGTCGTACGAGTCTTCATTGCTCTTAATAGTTTGTCATCTAGGTCTGTAAAACCTTTCATACAAGATCTAAACAACTGTCGTATGTCTTTTAAAATTTTGTCGTATGAATATACATCACATTCAGTAAACTGTCATCTGGAGTCTTCCCAACTGTCATATGAAATCAGGTAGCAACTCATACAAAAAACTATATTTATCATCTGAAATCAGCTAAACTATCATCTGGGTCTGAGAAATTTGTCATACGAATTCCTGATCTTGTCAGTCAAAATAGTCAAATTAGCCCAAATCAGTCTACAATGAGCATAAAAGTGTTCATCATAATTTTGACCATAAACAATCTTGACAGTGTACCCTTGCCATTGTGTTGCACGATTTTGTTGATCATCTCTCAGCTAGTTCAGTCGACTACTTAATCAAACTTAAGTTACTTAGATCACATCTTATATAGGATAAATCGTTCCTGAAACCACTGAGTCTTAGTCACTTCTCTCAAATCAAACTAAGTTCTTAGATCACGTCTTATATAGGATAGATCATTCCTGAAACCAGACTAAGTCTTAGTCACTTCTCTCAAATCACTACATTAAACGAACAACTAGAGCTTCAATTTAATCTTGTCTTCTACATCACATCTATCTCTCAGTCCTGTCAGTCCTTAGCTCAACAAATTCAGGATCTCAAGAGAGAAATATATGACATTCAAGCTCAATGGAAAGATTCAATGACCCCTCTTGAGATAAAAATTCATGATATTAAGAACACTAGACTTCAAGAAATGCTAAAACAATTACATAAGGTGGAACAGAAAGTAATTGAAAATCAAAAGCTAAATCTCATACAAGATGATGAGACATCTTCCCCAAGATAAAAAGACATCTATCCCCTAGATAGCAGTTTACACCTTTAGGGCAATCTATTAAGTCGGCTTTGGAAGAACTTCTTAAGCACAATCATATCATATTTCCTAAAAAGACCACATGGGGATGTGAAATTTTGAGTAATTACTGTGCATATCATAGGCATAACAAACATAAGACTTCAATGTGTATGAAATTAAAATATAAAATTCAAGACCTCCTTGATGATGGTGTTATTGAAATTGAAGATCATAAAAACTCACCTAAGGAGAAACTAGATGTCATTACCAAGCATGATCAAAATTATGAACCCATGTCTAGCAATGGCCCACATGTAGCCTCCATCTCTTCCATGATGCCTCCATCTCCTAAGGATTCTCAACAACAATCCATATCATATCCATCAAAGGATGAACCTAATGATGAAAATTTTCATGTTGACACTCAAGGGCTATCTCAAGGGCCATCCCATCCAATGGTTGAAAAAGATCCTATCTCCCTAGAATCCCATGAGGATCCCATTATACCTTTCCATTTCTTCCAAGATGATCCCCTTCCATCTCAAGAGAAAATAATACTTCCTAAGAAAGATCATGATGCCTCTTCCATCTTTTCAAATGATCCTATTCAAAATGAAGAGTCAAACACCCTTCATGCTCTATCCAATGGTCCTCTTCCACATCAAGATAAAAGAATTCCTTCATCTCCTTTTCATAATACTTCATTTTCATTTCAAGTATCCGTCATGCCTACAAATCCCTCTCATGATCGTACAAGTCAAAATATTTATAAACACAAAGGGGTAGACCTTCAAAAGAAAGAACCCCTCCATGTTAAAGAAAATATTAAGGGTCATGGCCTCAATGACATTCCTCAAGATGGTGGTATCCCTATTAAACTAAAATCCAAATACACTCCTTTCCCTTCATCTCTTCTATCCATTTTAGGACCCTATAATCCTCCATCTCTTGGTGTAGGATCAATAAAGGCATACATCTTCACATACCTTCCATCCATCTAAAAGGATACAAAGGTTCACTGAGAAAAAGAAAACAAAATCAAAATCTATATGGGTTCCTAAGGCACTTGTCGATGCAATGTGTTCCAAGAAACTGCAAAAGCATGAAAAATAAAAAACCATGTGGATCCCTAAGCGATTCCTTGAAGCACAACAGTCTAAAGAAAAATCCAAATCAACATCCAAGATTGTTGTTCCTCCATCCACACCTTCCAAATCTATTCCTCCATCACCCCCTTCATCCATTTTGGATCCTTATGTCCCAAAATCCCTAGTTGCTCCTCCATCCAAATCTCAAAATCTATGATCCACTTTTCTTCCATCAATCTACCATCCCTCAAGATGCATGCCAATGGTGATCCCGCAAATGTTTCCATTCACTCATGCACCAAAATTTCAATATCTGATCCATTATCCAACACCACTTTTTCATCCTTCTATCCCCCTTATCCAATCCTTTTCATAAGACTTTACCCTAGTTTCATCGCAAAATCCAAAAACTAAGGAAATCAACATTGGAGATGTTGGACATGTACACTTAGTTGAGTCCTTCTTAGAAAGACATCTTTATGCTAGACCAATGAACTACCTACACAAAACTCCCTAACCCTATGAATAAAATTCACCTTAAACGATACTATATCTAAGGGCTGGGTTAGTTTAGCATTTGCTTTCAGCACTGCATATCATTTTATTCAAAGCACTGCATCACATATAGTTTCTTTTTCAAATGCATCGCATTCACAAAAAAATTGTATTTTCATATAGCAACATTAATAAAACAAGGCAATTGTCCAAGTTTATCATGTGTTTGCATTCAAGAAAAACAAGGGTCATCTCCTTTCTTAGATATTCGAACATGAAGCCTTCAAGTTCCTAAGGTCGTTCATTTTCAACATTACCCCATGATGATACTTTTCTTATGGCTGGGTAGTGATTTCACTATTTGAGACTTGTTAACCCAAAGTCTATCAATTGCTATATCTCAAACACATTAATAAAATCTCTAATTTGTTCTAGACACCTAGTTGAACATATGACTAGTGAAAAATCTAAAATTCTACTTTAGCGCCGCTATAATTGTCACACCCAAGTAGGTTTCATTACTTACAAGTCAAGGCAAGAAAAAGAAAAAATAAAAAGTGTTATGCCAAATATTCATCTCAAGGCAAAAGAGCAATGATATATAATTGAAATATCATGCATACAAGTGAGACACAAATCTTGACTATGGGAACATGCGAGTAACTCCATCAGGGCTATGAACACCTACTGGCAATGGAGAAATATTTGAGAGATTATAGTTTATAACCTCATTGAAGCTCTAAAAGCTTGCTGGTAGTGAGGCTCTATTTAGGATGCTTTTGAAGCTAGAATAATCGACGTAGCTAGTCATATAAGAGGCTAAGGATCTTTAGTGAATATAAGAGCAAGAATTAACTCATTTGCACTCACATGGGCAAAAGAAGATCAAAGTATCAAGAATTAATGAGGAAGTTTTTTGCGTCTCCATTTGTAAATCCTAGTCACTAAGTGTGTTAATTTGGATGTTCCAAGGGACCTTAACGATCGATTGACCACTTATCTATGAAATGTTTTGTACCTTAAATTTAATCTGTGTATTACGAAGTGCTAAACAAACATAATCATCCTTGTTCGAATAGGAAATGCATCTTCATCATGCATATTGCACTAAAAAAGGTCATATTTAAAATTCATCATCTCCACACGCATTCTGCAAATCATCATGTCATATAGGGCTGTATATTGGGAGAATAGTTGAGAAAATCCTAAAGAAAATCATAAAATGTCCTAAAAAATATCCTAAAAATAAAAAACTCAAAAAATAAAAAAGATGAAAAATCAAAGAAAGAAAGCATAGACTATCCTTCAAACCAAATCAACCATAGAAAAACTCTCAAAGTCTACAATCACACTTCTCGCATGTCTTGTTGACCAATATATCAAACATCAACATGTCTTATATAAGGAAGGGTACACCCAAAACCAGACCGATCGGTCTTATATAGGGCACTTAGTCTTTGAAACTAGACATTCCTATCAATGATCACACAAATAAAAAACAATGGCATCGATCAGTATGGTTGCTGGATTTTATCCAAGTTTGTCTTATCTCCTGTACTAAAGTGTTGCATCTTCTCTTCTACTTGTAAATATCTTTTAGTCACTTTTATGACATTCTGGTTCTTTTGGAACCCTCATGTCTTGAAACCGATCAATGTCCTAGTCTTAGGGTAATTGACTGATCAATTTAAATGTCCTAAGCAGTATAAACCAAGTCATCTTTCTATCGGTAGTACCAGGTCATCCACTCTGAGTCATTCATTTGTCTCCTAACTATTGAAGAGTTTTATCACTGAGTAGACAAGAAAAATAAGACAACTGAAAACAATCACTAAACTATTTGAGATATGTATGTTGTCTTTTACATTGGTTTTCGATTATTATTCCCTCTGAGTAACTCGAGGAAGTCTATCTTGACTAAGAGGAGCAAGGATTGGGGGTATAATACTTTACTTTTTTTTCTTGTTATAAGAATGAATCCGATGATCTAGAAACATCTAATTAGCTAGGTGTCTGTGATAAGTCTCTTCACATCAAGGTGAAATCGCCACACATACCTCGACTCCACTTATTTGTATGATACAGGAAGGTTGGAGTCATTTCTTTGCCTCTTTGAGGGTATTTCTTTACTGTGCAATCCAGAAGCATGCGTAATATGTCCAAGGATATGAACGGACAAAGGATCATTGTGGACAAGATAATTAATATTGCATATGAAAAGAAAGGAACACTATTTTTCCTACTATGTTTGTAAAATACTCACTGATGAAAACTAAGCATTCCAAATCTAGTGACTAGGTTTAGTTTGCATTCATTCTAAATTTTATGCATTTCGAGTGATTTTGGCATGATAACAATGATCTCTTTACCTTTTGAATGAGAGTTTGAAGCATCATCATTTCTCAACTAAGTGGTCTCTTTTTCATCATCATTTCTTCGATCGAGTACTTGTGTATTGAGATTTTAGTTGCATATATAAGCATCTTATATAGATCCATACATTTCATTATATACTTATTTGCATTCATATTATTGCATGAAGAAAAATTTAAAAATATTTGCATTACTAGTTACTCATTTTCATCATCCATTTGCATATGAAAAAGGAATAAACAAATGAACATCCATATTACATACATTACATATGTCCATACTAAAATGTTATGCATACATATAGAATAAAGCATATAGAAAGACATCTCATAATCAATCAACACAAGTATGATGAAATCAAATCAAGATCTTGTATATATCATCATAATCTCAGTATCTCAAAGTACAAGTGATATCCACTATCATATACAATGTCTCATCGGAGCAAGAATCGTATAGGCTATAAAAATGGGGTATATAACAAAATCTAGGAGCTATAAAAAATCTACCTCTCTGCCTCTCCCTCATTGCTAGGTGGAGGAGGTGGTGTCTATTGATCGATGTCCTATCTGGGTGCCCTAGCTCCCTCAAATTGAGCCATATACTATGAATACAGGACAAACTGTTGTGCTACTAGGATTGCTACACTATAAGCTGCAACATAATACATTGCCTAGCTCATATGATGTAACACCTCTCATTGAAGTGCATCCCGCTTTGTTTTGACCTCAACAATTTTTCCATCACACTCTTCTCTAACCTCAGTAAGTTTTTGATCATGCTCTGATATGACCTCTACAAGTTGTCAGTCTCACTCTGCTAGCTGCATCTACGCCACTGTCAACTGTGACTGCAAGCCTGCCACCCTTGATCTCAATGAATGTGTTGCATCTGGTACCCTCTGCTCTCCGCCTCCCTCTCCACCTCCCTCTCTGTCTCCCTGCTCATCCCTCCACTGCCTCACCTACCTAGAAGCTTCTCTCTCCTCCTCACCTCCACCCTATGCTGCCCTGGCCCCACCAGCCTTAACCCCAACAACTACTAGAGATCCACCCTCCCCTATCTTTCGTTGTCTCACTCCAGCTAGTATCTTGTTGCTACTAGCCCCAGGATCACCTCCTGCCTTCCTAGGTGCATCTGCCCTTGGTCCCTGCACTTGTCCTCGTCCCTATACCTACGTTGGTGCCTCATCCTCTACCTCCTCTATGAGAGGCACATGATCTTCAGGATCTATGAATCTAGGAAATGGATGTCTCTGGAACCAATCCTTGTACTGGGGCAATACCCCTACATCTACAACATCCTCCAAATAGTCCCATCTCAGTCACTATAAACCGACTAAATCTTGCATGCTTAGCACATAAGATAACCATGGAGCCCATCCTCGTCTCTCCTCCTCTCCATATCGGGCATAAGCTGTAAACTCCTGAGATATACCCTACGGTCTTTCATACTGCCTCATCACCATGGATACCACAAACCGCTTAATAATAGACACTGATAGGCCAATGAGAGGTCTAGTCATGAACATATCCTTTCTCTACTCTCTCCAATCATCCCATAGCTCCAAACCCCTATACGGTATCTATACTACCGTGATCAAATCGTCCAGTTGTGTCCTCTAGTACTCTATCTTGCCCAGATGGGGCTGAGTCACATAACATGAATAGAAATAAATAATGGGCTAGTGCGGCTCTCTAGAATCATCTACTATCGACCTACATACTGGTATATGCTCCCATGCCCATATCTACAAAACTAAAACCCCTACTGCCATACTCTTACCCTCTTGATACACAACCTCATGCATCTCATGATACATTTGGGCTAGTAAACAAGATCCCCACCCTAATCTCTCAGGATGAGTCAACAACCTTTCAAGCATCCTCACCCAGCCACATAGAAAACCCTGTTGTCCCCTATCTGGCATAACAAAATAACCAAGGATACCTGCTAACACACATGCTAGTGAAAATTGGTCACTATACCTGCTCATCAGAACCTCCCAGGTGATAGCCCACTCAAAAATAGTCTCATCATGAAATATCCATCTCAATGCTAAGATACTCAGTCATTGAGCAGAATCATAATCGACCTTGTCACCAGCAAATGGAATCCTGAAAATCCGATATACATCCTCAGGTGTGATCCTCATCTCTCGTACAGGCAAATGAAAGGTATTATGCTCTAAATGAAATTTCTCTACTAATGCAATCAACATCCCATGATTCACGTAGATATTCGACATCTAAAGGTGTCCAAAACCACATAAATCAATATGTGCCCTATCTGCGTCTGATAAACAACGAACTAACACCATCATCGATGAATAAACAGATCGAAATAAGATATCCAACAACCGAATCTGAAAAATCAAACATAAATATTGTCAGCACATGATCCAAATTGTAAAAATATGCTAAACATTCTTGCAAATCCAAATATACAAAATACAAAATCAAAATTTGATGTTTTGACCCTTGAACATGCTTGTTGTTTTTCATACGAGTTTTCACAAATAGGCAGAATCTCGTATGAATCAGGATTACACCTAGCACGAAAAACTATCCCCATATGATAAAACATGATACTTCGCATGATAAAGTGGGCACTCAAGCACACTTTCGTACGAAACATGAGCCCACATCAGATGACAAACCCTATACACCCATATGATAAACCACCATTAAGACATTTTATCGTATGAGAAATGGTCTTAGCCCGCACAATAAACTGAGGCAAATGACTTTTAACGACTTAGCCCGCATAATAAACTGAGGCAAATGACTTTTAACGACTCTAAAATGAAAAAAAATTAATGAAAATTTAAAATTTAAGAAATCAAATAGGCTTAAGATCAATCACTTACCGTTGGGTCATAGTTTCGCAGTCGATTATGACGTCTTTGGGGCTCAAAATGATGCTCCTGGATCAGAATGGCTATTTTTCTTCGCAAATGGCTTTTAAATTTTCAAACTTGGAGAAGTTAAAATGCATTGAAAATGACACATGGACCCTTTATATAGCCAAAACCCTAATTTTTCAACTTGCTCTGATGGACATGAAAACTGTACCCTAAGCTAATTTTCCCATCTTGATTCCATTTTTGGGATCGAAATCAAAATCTGAGATCATCTTCCTAGTCAATTTTGCACATCTTAGACCACTTAGCGCTTTCGTCAAATGCTTATTCTTTTCTTCAATTTTCGCTCAACTCTGAATCTCAATTTTAATTCTCAAACCAACTCTAATTTTAATCTTCAACATTAATATTTGTGCTCAAATAACTTATCATCACTCAAAAAAATTCTTGAAATCACTACGCAACCCTCGCTATCTTTTGATTTCGCTCCCGAGGGGGCATACTCATGACATCATCATTAGTGATCATCATCCTCAAAGTTAAGAATTTCTTTCAAAATCTTCATTACAAGTCGAGAAAAAATCCTTTCAACGAAAGAAAATTAACAAGACCTTATCGCTAGGGGCATCTCATCGCTTTTCAAGATGATTATTTGTTTAAACTCAATCAAGGGTTTAAAGAATATCTTTGATCACATGCTCAATCTAAGTAGGTGTTCAGTTTCATTGCATCAAATCAAGTTGAACAGTTTATCTTCGTTCATTGTGTCTTGATCCATCAAGTTCAAGATTGGTTTTATCTTCACTCACTTTGTCTAGTTCAATCAAGTTCTAGATCAATAAGATCCGCTTCTTGATCCATCAAGTTCAAGTTCAGTACCTTTGCTCTTCATCAGTCCTAGTTCAATCAAGTTCAGGATCGGTATTGCTTTAATTAGTCTATTTAGTTTCATCGCTTCAAAACAAAATGAATACCTCACTCTTCATCTAGTTTGTGATCAATCAAGTTCATAATTGATATCTATTTGACATCAAATATTCTTTGAACCAGCATGTTGCTTGCACATTATTTCAAAAAGGGGCAAATGTAATACCCTAAAAATGGTCATCTAAACCATGGGCCCCTAATCTCGACAACATCACCAAGGTCCTAACCAAAGGCAATTAAATTTAATCTTGAGCACACGATTAATTTCTTAAATCATTAAAGTCACATGGTAAATTAATCACTCTGAATTAATTAAATATTTATTTAATTAATTGATCATTCCAAGAAAATCATTTTTAAACAATTATCCTATTTATTTTATTGAATATCCTAGCATATTTAATTAAATAAGTCAATTTGTCATTAAATAATCAAAAAAATGAAGGAGAAAAGAAATCAAATGGAGATAATCTTGAAAATCATATTAAAAATTGAAGAAAAATCTCAAAGAAAACAATTAAAATAATTAAATATCAAAATTGAATGAAATAGAGAATAAATCAGTTTTTTCTGATTTTATCTTAATTTTAGTTCAATTTCCTTTAAAATTGAGAAAAGTAGCCAATCACATCAATTCACCTGGATTGTGCTTCCTCTTGGAAAATCTTGACCACTCATCATCATTTGATCTCAGCCGTTGGTTTCTTTCTGAATTTTCTATCAATTTAGGCTCTCATGTCTCATTCAAGGATCCTGGAGAATATATTGTTATTATGTTGTTTTTTCTCTAGGTTCACTAAGATTTTGCATTGAGATATTTACATATTAGTTATTGCATCCTTATTAAATCATCTAGCTTAATATTGCTTAAATCATGTTAGATTAATCTTACATATCTAGCTTAAATCTTGCATTCATTTTGCTCAATTCATGCTCATATAGATTAAATCCTTCGTTTACGTGTTGTCTAGTCACTGCTATTGCATATAAAAATCTGAGAGCAAGACTAAACTCACATCTACTAGAAGGCAATAGGTCACTTTGTAATGGTTTATTGTTCATTATTTATTATTGATTTACTAACCATGCATCTAATGACTTAATTGAAGTGTTGTGTATTCAGATATAGATACAGATACAGATACAGATATAGATATAGATACAGGTATAGGTCCACTTTTCACACACACAATCCCACACAATGAGTGCAACTCTCTTCTTCTTCTCCTCAACCCAAGACCAAATAAAGGATTTCTGAATTTTCTCAATAGCATCTGTAAATTTTCCTAGAATTTTGAAGAGGCTTAAAGCATAAACCAGAAGACTGTGGAGAGAAGATTTTAAAAGATGGATTTTTCCAGCTTGACTAAGAAGGGTACCTTTACAACCAACTAGCTTCCTATTGAATCTGTCAACAAGACTATTCCAGAACAACTCTAAAGGTTTCATGCCCAATGGAAGACCCAGGTAAATAGAAGGAGGCTTTCCAATTTGGTACCCAAGGATCCGTGCCATCCTAATTTGTATGTCCTTCGGGGTCTCGAAGAAGAAAACATAACTTATTTGATGTTGTTTATAACTAATTTATTTTGATTTTTTAGACTAATTCACCCCCCTTCTTAATCATGTTGTGTGTTCAAAATTGGTATCAGAGAATAGTTTCCTCTTTGGGAAGCTTAACCACTTGAGGTAGATCTGGAATAGTGCATGAAATTTATCTTAAAGCATTGATGTTTGATGGAACAAATTTTCCTTATTGGAAGGATAAAATAGAATCTTACTTGGAGGCTTTGCAAAATGCAATTTGGGATATTATCCAAACTAGTTATACACCTCCTCTGAATAGACCTACAACTCTGGATGAACTTAAGGATCAAGAGACAAATCTAAAATCTATAATAGTACTTATTAGTTGTTCAAGTGATGCAGTATTTGGTAAATTTAAAGGGCCAAAAGAAGCTAAGGAGATATCGAACAAGTTGGGTTATGCACATGAAGGTGATCTTAAGACAAAGCAAGCTAGGTTGATGGATCTAAAATAGAAATATGAATGTTTAAGAATGACTGATGATGAAAGAATTGAGAACTACATACATAGAGTGAATGATACTAGTGAGACTATTCGAGTTGTCGATGGAACTCTAGAAGAAGGGGATGTCATAAGAAATATCTTGTTTACACTGACTAAACCCTACAAACCGAAGAAGTGTGCGATTGAATAATGTCATGATCTGAATAACAACTTGATTGATCAACTCATCAAAACATTATTTGTTTTTTAAATTAGAGAGATGAATGATAGTAAAACCTATAGGAAAGAAGTTGCATTAAACATTTCAAAAATATTACAAGATGAATCGAAAACAAGTGAAAACCTAGATGAGATTGAAGCGAACTTTGTAAGAAAATTCAAGAGAGGATCTGTAAAGTACAAAAGTAATTTACCCTTGAAATATTTTAATTGTGGTATAATTGGTCATTATGCCTCTAAATGTATGTATAAGAAAGATTACAAAAAATCTAATGATGATGAAAAGAAAAGTAGATATATAAGACATGATTCTAAGAAAAGGATTGATGATATACACAAAGAGAAAAGGAGTTTATGTTATATGGAGACACCTTCATCTGAGGATAAAGATGGTGAAGACTGGAATGAAGAATATTATTCTTGGCTATAGAAGAGAATAACAAGGATAGGTTTGGAAGACGGGAATGAAGATAACAGAAAGATAGCGAGAGAAAATATTGCACTGCATGCTAAGTTTGAACTGGGAGTGTGGATTATTGTTTCTGAATGTTCAAACCACATGACTAGAGATAAAGATAAGTTCATTAATATCAAGAAGTATTATGGTGGATCGGTGAAATTTGTAGAAGAGAAAGCTACACCTATTTGTGCAATACCTGAAGTTTCTCAATCGATAGTAAACATAAAACTAATGATGTTTCTTGTGTTGAGGTTTTGAGAAATAGTTTGTTGAGTGTTAGTTAGATGTGCGATTAGGTTATGGAGTTTTATTCAGTAAGACCAGTTGTGTGATTGAAAAAGGAAAAATTGGAAGAATAATAGAAGAAGGTATTAGAACAAATGGAAATGTTTATTTCATAAAGGACAATAGTGGAAGTAGATGTTTCTTGACATAGAGTAGTGAATTTTGGTTATGGAATAAAAGTATGGGTTATATTAACTTTGACAACATGATAAAGATCAGTAATATTAAATCACTGAGAGATTTGCCAAATATTATCACGCCTACTGATACTATGTGTAGGGAATGTCAATTAGGAAAGTAGACAAAGAGGAGTTTCAAGAACAAGAGTACTCCACTTCAAGACCCTTGGAGATGATTCATACATATATTTGTGGCTCTACAAGGACAAAAGGACTTAATGTAGAAAGGTATTTTATGTTACTTATTGATTATTATTCTAGGATGACATGGGTTACATTTTTAAAAGAAAAATCTAAAGCTTTTTAAAGATTTAAAGTGTTCAAATCAATGGTAGAAAATCAAGTTGATACTAAAATCAAGTATTTAAGATCTAATAGAGGTGGAGAGTTTACTTCAAAAGAATTTAACAATTTTTGTGATAAATATGGTATTAGAAGACACTTTTATGCTTCAAAACTCCCTCAATAGAATGGTGTAGTAGAAAGAAAGAATAGGATTGTTATGGATATGGCTAAAACTATGATGAAGGATGCTAACCTAGCTAATGTATATCGGAAAAAAGTTGTGCACACTATTATTTACATTCTTAACAGGGTATAGATAAGAGTAAATAATACTAAGACACTTTATGAGCGATAAAATGGAAAACATCCTACTGTCAAGTATTTAAGAATCTTTGGGAGTAAGTGCTATATTAGAATAGATAAAGATGATCTTCGAAAGTTTGATACTAGAGTAGATGAAGGAATATTCTTGGGATATGCTACAAATAGCAAAGACTATTGGTGTTGCAATAAGAGACTTGACAATATAGTGGAGAGAGCAAATGTGAAAGTATGTGAAGCATGGGATCAAACTGCCCCTAAACCCATAAAAGAAACTAAATTTAAGATTATTATTGTCCATGCAAAAGAAAAGATGAATCAAGAAGACGAAAATGAGAAAGAGACAAATGAATTTGAAGATGAAGAAGAAGAACCTGAGCAAGTGATTAAGACCCTAACAAAATATGTAAAAAATAATCATTCAAAAGATCAAATAATTGAAGACAAAAACAAAGGAGTTCAAACAAGAAGAAATGTTACAAAGGAAAATGAGTAAGAAAACTACTTTTTTCTTTCACTAGTGAAACCTAAATCATATGAAGAAGCAAGAAAAGAAGAAATTTGGGTCAAAGCAATGGAAAAAAAACTGAATAAGATACAAAAGAATTAGACTTGGGCGCTAATACCTAGACCAGTGGACAAAAATGTGATAGGAACTAAGAGGGTATTCCAGAACAAACTAAATGAACAAGGACAATTTACAAGGAACAAAGTGAGATTGGTATGTAAAGGCTATTTGCAAGTTAAATGTATAAATTTTGAGAAAACCATTTCTCCAATAGCGAGGATGGAATCTATAAGAATGTATTTCTTTTTCTACTAATAATAATTTGAAGGTATATCAAATGGATGTTAAGTCAACATTTCTGAATGGAGAACTAGAAGAAGAGGTATACATTGAGCAACCAAATCAATTCAGATTGTTAGAGGATCCAAATATGGTTTGCATGTTAAAGAAGACGTATGGATTCAAACAAGCACCTAGAGCTTGGTATGCTAGATTAGATAGATATTTGTTACAAGAAAACTTTAAGAAATGTACTGCAGAGAACAATCTCTATTTCAATGTTGAAGGTAACAAGTTGTTGATTGTTGTTATCTATGTTGATGATATTATATTTGGAGGAAGTGATGGTTTGTGTAAAGAGTTTGTAGAAGAGATGCAAAAGGAAATCTAAATGTCAATGATTGGTGAGATGCCATTCTTTCTTGGTCTACAAGTTACTTAGTTGGAAGATGGAATCTTTATTTCTCAAGCTAAATATGTCAAAGAGATTTTAAAGAAGTTTGATATGGAGAATTGTAAATGGCTTACTACCCCTTTAACTATTGGTTGCAAATTAAGCAAAGAGGATTCATCTTCAGATGCTGATAAGAAGAAGCACATATCTATGATTGGATGAATGTTATATCTAACTACCTCTAGATCAAATATTATGTAGGTTGTATGTTTAGTTTCAAGATTTAATTCTAATCCAAAGAAATCACATGAACACGTAGTGAAGAGGATTTGTAGGTACTTTAAAGGGACTTGGGATTTTGGTCTTTTGTAAAAGAATCATGGAGATTTCATGTTGAAAGAATATATAGATTTTGATTGAACCAAAAGCATTTATGATAGGAAAAGTACTAGTGGTGGTGCATTATTTTTGGGAGACAGATTGGTTTCATGGCTAAGTAAGAAGAAAGACTCAATATCTTTATCTATTGCAAAAGCAGAATACATTGTGTGGCAACATCTTGTTGTACTCAAGTTATGTGGACGAAATAGACTCTTAAATATATTAGAGTGTTATATGATCAAGCTATTCCTATTATGTGTGATAATACTAATGCTATAAATATTTCAAAGAATTTGGTAATGCATTCAAGAATTAAACCTATCTCAAACCATTATCATTCCTTAAGAGAGAAGGTTGCACAAAAGGAAGTATGATTAGAATAAATTTCTACAAAATGCTAAGTAACAAACATTTTCAGCTAATCATTGGCAAAGAATACTTGTGAGTATTTAAGGAAAAAGTAGGGGTTATTGACCCTCCTTTCTCTAACTAGATGCATTTATAGTGGTGTATCAATTTAGGTGGAGATTCAATGCTTACCCTTAATCTCCTAGATTGATGTTGTTACTTCTCTTAGGGGAATCCATGGTGTGTGTTAGTCAGTATGCCATGCAATACCATGTGTCTTTGATGTCAAAGTGGGAGAAAGTTGTGAGATTTGTGGAGAGATTTGTTGTAATATTTATCGAGAGAGTTTTTGTGATATTTGTTTGAATATGCAACTAATGTTCAAGTGTTACCATCAATGACATAGGGGGAGATTGTTGGAAGAATGAGCTTACAATATGGTTTTCATTGATGTCAAACTTGGTCATTTTGATGGATTCTCATCT